>NC_047530.1:54393001-54643001 GCF_012275295.1 Melopsittacus undulatus
TGAGCAGCCCATCTGTTGCTGAGAAGGGCATGAGAAGAAGGAAGGTACCACCGGAAGGGCCTTTAGAATTCTATTCCCTCTGCTTTGCTGTTGGGGAAGAGGGAAAAGGTGGACCTAATCCTTGGTGAAATGCAGGATTATACTGATCTATTGTCAGTGTCCCCTTTTCTGGGAAGAAGGGGGCTAAAAGAGGGGAAAGCCCTTAACCTTTTCAGCAATGAAAGGCAGAGATCCAAAGAGTCTTAGAGAACGTGAACTTATCTTTATTTTGGCTTAGTACCTAACACGTGTTTGATGAAGTGATGTGCATGCCTTCTTTTTCATTATTTGGCCTTGTGATAGTAGATGCAATGGACAACCTGAGAGCTCTTCAGTGGGAGAGACTGGGGGCAAACATGCAGAATTATGAGAGCTACTGGAAAATTTTGGCCTGCCAAAGGCATGAGTCACTTCTTTACTTGCCTTTTAAAAATCTTTCTGGTTGTTTCTAGTTTGTTGAGCCGTGATATAAGGCATTGGCATCTCCTTTACCTGCCTTGAGGGTGAGGAATAAGGAATATATAGGTATGTGAAATTCACGGGCTGAACCTAATTTCTGAAACTGTTCTTCAATTCTTTGTTTTTTCAAGCAAGAGTTACATGCAGGGCACATAAAGATATTTAGCACTATAGAGAGAACATACCATAAATCAGTGAGAAAGTTGTTCAGAATAGCACTAATTATAACTAAGTATATATGTCCTTCTGAATTGTAAAACAGGTGAATAGCTGGAAAAATCATCACGATATGCCAAGGAATTATATAGTAATTTAAAAATACAATACCATTGTATTCACAACACTGTAGTCACAATATGGAATATTCATCACTGATACAGTTCCATAATAATAACTGTTAAACATAAGTCCCCCAAACCAAATCTCCTACTTTATTAGGTTGACTGATCACTGCAGAGTGTGTCTACCTAGAAAAATCCTATTTTTCTCCCACTGAGTTTCATCAGTGTGTTTTCCTTAGTGCAAAAACTATTTTTGAGTAATCCATTTAAAAGCTGACTTTTTAGCATAGTTAAGTTGTAGCTTTAAACACCAAGTCTTTCTTTATCTCTTTTTTTCTTCTCTTTTTTGAATTTTCATATCTAAAGCTAGGAAATGTGCATGCTATAAAACTTCCAGATTTTGTCTGCTTCTGGGTGTCTGCGTCTCTGCTGTGCTGCTCAATCCCTGTTGACTTTTGGGTATTTGTTTTGATTTGTATGCCAAAGTTGTACAATTTTAAAGAACATGGCGTATCTGGAAAGAGACTTACATACTTTAAATCTGTTCATGGGCAAAATATTTAGTTCTGCCTTTCCTGTAATCTATTCCTGAAACTTTGAGATGAATGATAAGGTATAGTGCCTGCCATAAAAAGTAACTTTTCTAGTAAAAGCATTTACTTACAGGTCATAATTGGTTTTAAGTAGTAGTTATAAGGGGTAAATGCAGTGCAATTTACAATAGTTTAAACCAGCCATGAGAATCCTTCATGCTTATAAACTGCATTTCATTTCTAAACTGTTATGAATACCCAAGAGACAATGAATGAATTTGCACACATACATTTTAAGATTTCTTTCCTCTTGTGTGCTTGGAAACTTCTTCCTTGTTGAATTGCTACCTCTGTCTGTGGCCTGGCTTTTATTGCTGCAGCATACCTGTCCCCAAATAACTGCAAGTATAGGTGAGGTCTAATTTTATTCCTTCTTATTCTTTCCAGTTGGAGAGCACATAATACTGCTGAAGAGACATAAAGAGAAGTTTCTGTTCTATAAAGGTAAGAACATATCTGAACTCAACAAAACCCCTTTTTGTATGACCGCTCCACTAATGCAGCCCTTTGGATTAGAAAGGGATTTCTTCTTTCTTAGCAATAAAGTAACCTACCCACAGAACTGTTGGTGCTGCTATTTCTACTTCTGGATAGAAGCCAGTATAATGACAGAAACTGTGAGTTGTTACCTCTAGTGGTTTAGTAGATGAAATAAGTTTACTAGTTCTTTGTGGTCTAATATTCTTCATAAGTAAATCAAATAATGACCTTCCCTACCTTTCTGTCAGTCCAACTGTTCAAGTGCAGACATAACCAATTGGCTTGTCCTGCTGACTCTTCTTAAAATAATTCACAGAACTTGACTCTTTTATTGAAAAGAGATGGGGTAATCATATCAATTCAGTCTGAGTTCGTACAAATAGTTCTAAAGGTTTTGTAGTCACTCCAATCAAGTTGGCATATTTAGTGTTCATCAAATGAAGAGGTGTGAGCCATTGAGAAATGAAAGTCTACTCTTCAAGAAAAAATCTGTTCCATTTTTTTGAGTGCAAAAAGCATCTTAAAAAATTTAACTTCTATTTCTTTGTCACTTTATAGCTCAAAATGCTAGACAAGTGTTCTTGAGCTTCAGACAAACTTTGGGAACTTTACTGAATTTTGAGTGGTGACAGGAAGATTCTAAAGAGAAATACTTCTGCTCACATCATCTTCCAAAAGTTGAGGTCCGCATTTAAACTTGTCCCAGTCTTTGCTCTGGCAGATGGACTGCAAGTCTCTTGGCATCTTATACTTTAATTTTTTAAGTTTCTGTCAGAATTTTGTGAGAAAGCTGTCTCACTCAGCTCCTTCCCCTTCTGCAGCCAGGCAAAGCAGGTGACTGAGAGACCTTGACTTTAGTGGGACCTAGAGATGGACTTCAAAAACACAGGATGGAGAGTAAATCTCAAAGCTGAGTTTTACACAGTGATTTGATCAGGATTTTGTTAGCCAAACCAGAGGTTTTTTGGTACAAACTTGTCTTACTTAAACTGTGTGTAATTCTGTAGTAACCTCTTAGGATAGTGGGTTCCAAATACTTCAGTTGTTTACATCTCTTGGCTGTAATTCAATGAAAAATGATTTTGCCTGTCACAGGTAACTATTTTCCCTGTGATGTTTGAACTTCCATTACGGGATTCATTATATCATGCAACGTAAAGGGTTCTTTGTAATTACATTTTGACAAATAGACATTTCATGTTCATAACATTATAGAAAACAGTGTACTTTTGTTTAACTCTTTAGCTTCCACCCTGTTTTTATTTCAATATGCAGCATGAATTTTCTGTTGTTGGGCAGCCTTTTTGTTAGGGAATTGATGTATACAACATGTAAAAAATATAATGGTGCAGTTTTGTAAATTATGTGTGTTCATATTTTTCATTTACAGATAAGAGCCTTATTTGCTTATATACTTAACCAGAAGCTAGTCAGAAAAAATCTCAATGACTGTGTCATTCCAAGTCAGTTTATTTAACAGTCTTTGGGTTTTTAGTTCCCAGTTTAACAAATCTGAAGACTTAAAATGGAATCAATCTTACTTAAAATACCTATCAAGATGTTGAGTGTCTAGGCTGAGCTGCTCTCTTGGGCTCTCACTGTGAATATGTAAAAATATGCTTCTGGATTTTTTCCCACTCACCTTAGAAACCTTACCCTACTGATTCTTCCCCAGTGCTCACTGAATGATGATGCTTATATTAACAGAATAGAAGGTGTGGGGTTTAGGGCCCCATGATAAAGGAAGGATGTTAAGGAACTTGAATGTGTTCAGATGGCAACAAAGCTGTTGGAAGGGCTGGAGGGAATGTCCTTTGAGGAGTGGTAAGGACTTTGGGCTTGTCCAGTTTGGAGAGAAGGAGGCTGAGGGGTGACCTCATTGTTTTTACAGCTTCCTGAGGAGGGGAAGTGGAGAAGGAGGTGCTGATCTCTTCTCCCTAGTATCCAGTGATAGGAAGGGGAAGTACATGAGAACAGTTCAAAGCTGCACCAGGAGAGGTTTAGACTAGACCTTAGGAAGTGGTTTGTTTGAGAGGTGGTTGATGTCCAGGCCTGTCAGTGTTTAAGAGGCTTTTGAACAATTTAAGAGGCATTGGTCAGGGAGGTGAACCTGACAGATCACTGTAGGTCCCTTCCAACTGAAATAGTCTATTCTGAAAGAAGCTAAAAGAGATATCTAAAAGAATTAAATCCTTTCATGTAGTTCAGATGGTGATACTCACTACCAATTAGAAGTACAGGGCCAATGCATAATGTCTGTGTAGGAAGGCTTGAGAGAGGATACAAAGTGCTTAGGACAGCTAAACATTAGGGCAAGAAAGGTTGCTAGTAACAAAAAATTGTCCTTTAATCGTGTCTTAAATGAAGAAAATAAGAAACATTATAAGTTATGCTGAATTTCAAAATAGAATTAGATGAAATAAAAAAGACCTTAAACTGGTATGTCTTCCAAACATTAGGAAGAGCAATGTATTGAGGTGGCATAAAGCTGTTCAGAGGGGTATGGACAAGAGCTTACGAAGGAATTAAATTAAGACCTCATGAGAATGAGTGACTAGGCACTGAAATGGCACATGATATATAGCAGATGAGGTATATAAGAGAAAATAATCCATTTCACATTGAAAATAGTAGGCTCTGAGATGATTTTCTTCTTTCAGGAAAAAGATTGGTTTGTCCTGTTCTGTGGAGGGATTGCCATACTTTTAGTGGTGTCTGGAAGTATTTTCTGGGATGTCTGAGAACTCAAGGGTCATATCTTTCTCTTCCCCCCACTCCAAAGGAGTATATCAGAATATTCTCCCCTCTCTCTCTCTCCCAAGGAGAATATCTATTTTGAGAACCTCTTGTTGGTGTTGTTTTCTCTTTTTGTATCTACTCAGTTCCCCAGGAAATAAATTAGTCCTCTTTGAATATAAAGCATTTGCTATTCAAGCAAGGCAGTCTGAGTAGAGCTTGTGTGTTTTAAGCAAGAGAGATTGATGTTGACTGAGATAGCTTCAGCTGATCCAGGTGACACCTTACCTGGTGCTTGGCCATCTCTGGAGGTTGCTGGACAGCAAAGGGTGTGTTCTGTATTTAATCTTGGAGTATTAAAAGTACTTCTTTCCTCAGTTGAGCACAAGGCTAGATAAAACCATACATCAGCAGAAACCCTTAAACCCTTAAGAGGGATTGAAATTCTTTGCCTCTAATATTCAGCATTGTTTCTCAGCATTTTCTGCCCATCCAGATCTATTGAAGTGTTCTATGAGTGCTGAGAATTTACATCAGGGTAACCCCCAAACCCCCCCTCCCCCCCCCCATTTATTTTGCAGGAAAACATTCTTAGGGGTTTTACATTTCTAGGTTTTATGCTTGTCACTCTGCTCTTGTCGATTGCTTCCAATCTGCAGAGCATTCATGAATAAGGCCTGATAGGGCTTGTAGGACTGATACTCTGCTCTGACAGTGAGCAGTTCCTGTGTTCCATTCTGTGTTTGGTTTTGAAATCTCTGTTCCCATAGAACTGTTTCACTCAGCTCTGTCCATTAACAGTAGACCACATGGTATCATATTTATTTAAAAACTATGGGAATATTGTTAACCAAAATAACAAAATTGGAATACATTCAATCCAAAGAGATTTCTTCCCCTCTGCATTCAAGGCATCAACATTTTTCTTCCATCAAAACATAACAATTGTTATGAATGATATCATAATACTGTGAACTGCTTAAGAGCTTCCACTTTAAAACTGTAATGGGCCAGGCAGACAGAAGGGAAAAAAAGGCTAAAAGCATAAATTGAAGATAATCAATGTGAATAGACCTTACCTATTGTGCAGTTTGAATAGGATAAGCACACATTATCTGGCATAATTGGTTCATGTGATTTTTCTAATTGAAGAGAAGAAGTAATTAGAGCCTAATTGAAGCAAAGTAACACAATGTCTGTCAGCATTTCTCCTTCTACCACACATTATATTATTACCTGTCATCTTTTACTTTAGTTGGAGTGAAAAAACTGAGGAAAAAACCCCAGTATAAAATCTTTGGAGTTTACCTAGCTAAAGCAACAGAACAGGCACTGAATAAAGGCAAATAGGGCTGAGATTAGCTGTGTACACTCACGGGTGCTTCCAAACTAGGAGTGCTCAGTCTGCCTCATTAAGAAATGAATTCTACTTTGTAAAATGATGTTATAAATTCAGTCTTATTAATTCTTAGGAAGAAGAATATTTAAAACCTTTGATTTCAGTCAGGGCTCTGTATCTTCTGCTTTACATTTCTACGTGAAGCAGTTTGCAGTGAAAAAGAAAACAGATGCTATTGTTAGCAAAATGGTGGAGGGCATCTCTGCTGATATTTTCTTTTTCTTTTTTAATGGGACAATTTTATTCCCAAAACTGTCTGACATGGGAAGACCAATTGCTGCCGGTGCAGAAAAGAGATTGTACTTGGAAGCTATCTGGGAGGCGCTTTAGACAGAAAGGATGTTTCAGGATATTCTCCATCTCCTGGGAACAGAAATCCGTTTTAGGACTTTTTATTTCCTGAGGGAGGGAAAGGAGCCTGTATGATGGAGTAGTTATCTCTCTCTACACAGAAAAACTTGGGTGTAACTTTAAAACAAGTTTCTTGAGACAATATGCAGTTACTCTTAAGGGTGAAATCTGAATATAATAATAAGCTATGATAAGTAAAGATAGAAGAATATTTCTGGTAAAGAAGTTGTAACTCATCTCCACTTCCCTTGTTACTATCATGTATTTAGTGTTGTGCATTGCCAGTGGAGCAGTGACACTATTCACAAGAATAGTGACAGTTAGAGATAAGTCATCTTCATGTTACAAGCCCCGTCAGGTTTCTTGCTGGTAATCCTGTCATTTGCTACTAAGCCATACTGTTAATAAAAGGAATTGTGGCTCAGTATCCACCCAGTGCATTTGTAGCTACTGCTGTCACTTGTGTCCAGTGTTGGATTCTAAAATACTGGGGTGTGATGTCATTGGAAAGCTTTCTGGACTAAAAAAGTATGTTATAATGTGGATCCGTCTCCTTGCCATGTGTAGTAATACCTGTCAGTAGGGCAAAGGGAATATTATCACGTCTCCTTCCTCTTATCTGTAGAACAAAAAACCTTACCTGCTTTGGAAACAGTGACTCAATCTTTACTACCTACAGTATGCTTGTCTTATTGGTACATTACAAATATGCCATCAGTCTTTCACCTAAGGATCTGAATTGATATTTGATAGTGGTTAGCTCAAATGTTTAAAATGGCTGCAGGCAGCCTGGCTTTGATTCCTGTATAGCAGTCTTAATAGTGTGTATTATTAGTATTCTGCTGCAATGAATTGCACAGATCTGAGGTCCTTTAACAGTACATGATGTCCCAGGTCTTGAAACAAAAGCTACTCTCTGTTCTGATGTTGGGTTGCTTTGAAAGACGCTAATACCTTGTGCTGGTGGAACTGGCAGCTGTTTCTGTTTTCTTTGCCTGATTTCTAACAATGTTTCCTGTTGGGTGTTCTCAGTTAGAGAGAGGTAGTCTTCTGAAATGTGGTCTTCCTTTGCTGAGTAAAAAGGGACCAGTAAGGGTGGAAAACTGGGAAGGTTTGGGAAGCAGCAGCTGTGTTTTTCTAGATGTGAAAACCTTTTGCTGGAAGCAGAGGAACAACACTGTGAGACGAACTGGTTAACCATGACTACAGCAAAACAACCTGTGCTTAACCAGGAAGTTAAGGAAAGCTTACTTGGACATATTCCTAAACTAGGGTGAATACAAAACAGTAAGAGACCAGAAAGGCAAAGGGGTTGATAAGAGGATTTTTTTTCAAGTTTTTGTGTTTGAAGAGCCTAAAATTATTGAATTGAATTGAAAGGAGTTTTGTTTTCATTCTGGTGCTCATATTCAAATATGAGACACAGTATGTCACTGGTGAAAACCATGCTATGCTGCATTGATGCTGGGTAGGGCTGTACCACCTAGCAGAAAGTGAAATCTTATTGAGGACAGTGGGAAACAGTGGTGGGAAGGATCTAAGCAGCAAAAAATGGGTGAAGGTATGCAGGCTTGTATGCAACTCAAGAATATACAGAATAGGGTGCTTGGAGCTAGGCAGGTAAATAAAACTGACTGACTTATGCAAAAAAAAAGAAATAAAAATTATTACTTTGTTGTTTAAAAAAACTACTGGAAAATAACTGTATTTCTCAATGAAATATGAGGCAGTTATTAGCTTTGATGCCCTGAAATAAATCATCTTGATGGAAAGGCTTTGCAGAATCCCTTGCATTTTTATTCTCCATTATCACAAGTGGCCACACAGCTGCCTAAATATATCCTCAATTTAGTGCTTTCTGTAAGTTATTTTAATGGTGTTACCGATGTCACTTCAAAGAAATTGTGGTCAATGAAGGAGAATAAGAACTTGCTAATGAGTAAAAAGTCAGACCTTCATAAATTGTCCACACCTCAGACTTTGCCTGCCAAATGCATAAGGCCAAGCAAAATGTGTTCATTTGGGAAAGCTGACTTTTTGTTGTTGTTTCCTTGTGCTGGAATGTGGTTTGCTTCCCATGAGAGGGAAGATTTAGTTAGGCTCTCTAAACTCTTGATCAAACTTTGAGTTTAACTTTGGATTTGGAAATGCAACAGATTCATGGCCCATAATATTCACTTCACAACATGGCAATGATGGAAGACTCTGGATGCTATTGCTGCTGCCTTCTTTTTTTTCACATGTATTCACTTTTCCATTTTCTGTTGTAACACTGTAGGTAGAATCTGTTACCCTCCCATCTGCTGTTGGTCACCACTGGGGCTAGGCTCACTTGTGAATGTCATTTACTATTCTGAAATACATGCTTAGCAGTGAATCTGTAAAAATGCTTTGCTACATCATGTTGCTTTTTTTGTAGAGGTGAGAAAGAATTACATTTTTTAAACAAAACACTTTAGACAACATAAATATTAAAATAGTAATGCCTCCAGCTGCTGGCACTGTCAAAGATGCATTAATTCCATTTATCAGTCCTTTAACATGGGGGCTTTTTTTCTCATCTCTCTTAAGTAAATGTGGTGCACTTTGTCTGCATGGAATAAAAATTCAATGTAATGATATGCTTTGCACAATCTGATGAGCACAAAGGAATTACATTTGTTGCCTGGATAGGTGGAAATTCCTAGTGAGAAGCTCTATCACTGAGCCAAATACCTGATGCTTATGTCACCTCCTGTTTGCCCTGATGCAAGGTGTCTATTAGCAGGTGAGTGTTGGATGCTATCTTCCCAATCTGGTCAGCAAACTTATCTTGTCAGCTGGTATTAAGCAGCCCTCGTTCTTCCTGCTTTCTGCAACTGTATAGTCTGTGTAGGGCATAAAGCCTCCCTAAGGACTCAGAAGCTGCAGCCACCTCTCTGACAACCAGTACATGAGAAGCATATCCAGTAAGCAGCAGGCTTACTGGGTAGTCTGCTGGCTCACTGCTTGCCCTAAGCTTGCATTAAGTGTGTTCTACTGTCTTCCTTTCTGTTGATTAAATTAGCTTGATTAAGCCTAACACATACGACTGTACACTCCAGTCATATATTATGGCTGACTGCAGTGTCAATATGTGCATAAACTCCCTTCTGCTTTGCTTAAGCAGTGTGAAACTTTGAGTTTTGTCTTTAACAGCTCCACAATTTATGTTCATTGACAATGTATTCAAAACAAAATGAAATTCAGATTGTCATGAACAGCCTCTCTCAATCTCTGTGTTTAATTAAACGGCTCTCTTCAGCAACACTAAATATGAAAAACTTCTTAGCAGGAGAGGCAAGGCTACTAATGTATTATGTAGGCTGTGCACACTAGAAGTGATGTGCTGATCTTTGTGAGTCATCATCTTAATGTTTTTGATGATACATGTCAATAAGTTTTTACCACCAATGCCTTCAGTTCTCCTTGAGGCATGTTATGCTGATGTTTAAATATGTACTTAATTTAAATGCTTTTCTGCCTTGTTGGCCTCAAGTGTGGGTGGAAATGTGTAAAGATCAAATAGATATTGTCTGTGTAGTGTGTCTGAATGCTTTTCATCTTGATTCTTCCAAAGCCTGCAAGAAATGCTGTTGAGGACATTACTGCAGAATAGTAACCTCAAACAAAATCAAGGGCTGTTTATATTTTTTAATACACTGAGTCTCTTTCATTTGGAAATGTATTAAAAAAGTAAGCATTTGTATGTACTGTGTCTCATAGTTCCAGCTTACTTTATGATTACTTATATTACAGACTTCCTTACAAAGCAGATAAATACTGTAGGTAATATTGCCTAATGTGGATGTGGCAAGTGGAGTTGTTTGCATATGCCCTTAATATTTAAGTTGGGGTTTTTTTTCAGTGTAGAAGTGCTAGGTGCCAAATCTGGGCTCTAGTGTTCCCCTTTTGCCCCACATATAGCTGCATCAAAAGACAGTCTCTCTTACGGCTAAAGAAAGTTGGGAGTATTTTGTGCTTACGCAGTTACAAGTTGTTATAGTTTGACCCTGTTCTTTTTGGTAATAATTAAAAGGGGAGAGGGTGAGAGAACCTAATAACATGATCAGACTGTAAAGATTCCCTTTATGAGTCTTTCCCCATCTGTCTATCCTAGTGCAAAAAGGAATAAAAAAAATTACTAGGGAACAAACTGGGTGAAAACCCCAAGCAAAAAACCAACAGTAGGGGTGTGGAGTGGGGAGAGAGAATGATCATATAAACTGATATCCTGATCTTTTCCTCTGATTGACTGAGGACTCTTAGTTTATAAGGCTTTTTGATGGTTATGAGCATCAAATAGGGAAAATGAGGAAATCATGGCAAAGAATGCTCTGCAATGAAGACTGACATTATCAGTAATGCATCTTTTTGTGAGCTTGAGAATGATGAACTTTAGTATTGCATATTGTTTGTCTCATGCTATTTAGTCATAATATGCCAAAATAAGTGCACTAGTTCCAAATATCCTGGGGTTTTGGAAGCTCAGGTTAGACCTTTAGGACTACAATTTCAGCTTAGCCTCTAACGTGTCTCTGTAAATTACAGTGAGTTACAATCATATATTTAGCCATCTGCATGTGGTATATTGTACCAGCAAATAATTGCATGTGGAAAAAATAAAAGGCCATGTTTGAAAACCTAACACTCTCTTATTCTGAAGTATTTTTTTCCATTTGTGATATATAATAATACAGTAGCAAGTTACAGTGTGTGCTTTATTATTTGGACAAAGCATCTGTCATGGTTTGAGCATGTTTTGAGGGTGTTTTTGTTCAAGGTTTTTTTTTCAGCCAGGTGGAGGAGGGGAGTCCGGGAGGAAGGAGGGACAGGACACCTGACCCAGGCTAGGCAATGAGGTATACCATACCATAGCACGTGATGCCCAGGAGGCATACTGGGAAAGGGAAAGCTGGAGGTAGAGCTGTGGAGGAAAATGGAGGAGGGAGCACATGGTGCTCGGCCGGGCAGGGTGGAGTGAGTTATGGGTCGGTGGCTGGTGGGGTGTTGTATTCTCTTCACTTGTTGTTTGCTGTATCATTATTATTTGTAGTAGTAAATGGCAGTAGGGGTTTTGTGTTATGCCTTAGCAATTAAACCGTTCTTATCTCAATCCGTGGGGGCTACATTCTTTGGATTCTCCTTCCTAACTCTCCGGGAGTTGGGGGACTTGGTTTAAACCACGACATTTTTTGGCGCCCAACGTGGGGCCCGAGGGATTGAGATAACAACAGATCTGAGCGGATTTATGGTCTCTTGTCACAATGCTGATTTCTTGGCTCTTAGAGGTTTTTCTCTGGATCTCGCTGTTTCGGGATTTTACCGGGTACTTGGTGTATGGATTGGATGTGTTTGTGTTTGTGTCGGAGGCTTGTAATACAGTGGGGCTCCGGCAGCAGGGGGGGATGGACGTGGCCGTGGACTTGGACTTGTACCAGGCTGTCCCGCTGCTCTTCGCCGTCCTTGTCCTTATCCTCGTCGTCGTCTGTGTGGAGCTGCATGAAGCCAGGAAGGAGCGGCCCCGGGAGCTGCCGGCAGCTGAGGCTGCCAGGGAGAGCGGCACAGGGAGCCAAACGGCTGTGGCAGAGCAGCGGGAACAGGCGGGGGAGGAGCGGAGCAGGGCGGTAGCTGAGCAGCAGGATAAGGCAGTGGGGGGGGTGAGTCCTGCGGCCGTTCCCGACCCTCCGACGGCCGAGAGTGTCCCCCGGAAGTCGCCCGCCGACCCCCAGCAGGATGCAGGAGACTACGCAGCACTTCCCAGCAAGGCAGAGGAGGAACCGAGTCCTGCCGCCGTTCCGAACCCCGCAGCGGCCGAGAACATTCCCCGGAAGTCACCCGCCAAGCCCCAGCAGGAGGCAGGAGACCACGCAGCATTTCCCAGCAAGGCAGAGGAGGAAGATCCAGACTTGGGAGAAGAGAAGCTGGTGGTGGGAGAGCTGGCAAGCACGGCAGCTACATCAGCCCCAGTGACAAGTGCAGCAGCAGCAGCTGAGAGTTCTGATGGTTTTGAATGGCTTTTGGGTGCCCTTGGGACCTGCCTGCTGATTGTGATGGTGGTTGGCATGTTGGCCCATACACAGAGTGTGTTCTACCCACAATCATTTTGTCTGATCCCAAAAGTTAAGCAGAGTCAGGTTTGGGTCTTGTCTAGGGTTAGACAAGGATGTAGGAGCACCAGGAGACTGTCCCCAAGGCTGGACAGTCGTGAGTGGCAGGGCATGTGGGACAGTATGGCCAGGTATCTGATCCACTGGGCCCCTCCAGTGCTTTGGAAGCATTGGAAGTGGAAGGCAGCTGTATGGAGTCCCCAGCAGCAAGCTGTAGAACTGCTGAAGGGGACAGTGAATGATTTTGAGTCTGGTGGGCCCAGATACTTCAGGCTATCAGTCCAGAGATGCAACTCAGAGATGTCTCATGGTCGAGGGGTGGACTTAAGAGTGATGGACTTAAGAGTGATGGTGTATTGAAAATGTGGGATCTGGGCATGACGTGAATGGTATGGAATAAGGGGTGGATAATGTCATGGTTTGAGCATGTTTTGAGGGTGTTTTTGTTCAAGGTTTTTTTTTCAGCCAGGTGGAGGAGGGGAGTCCGGGAGGAAGGAGGGACAGGACACCTGACCCAGGCTAGTCAATGAGGTATTCCATACCATAGCACGTGATGCCCAGGAGGCATACTGGGAAAGGGAAAGCTGGAGGTAGAGCTGTGGAGGAAAATGGAGGAGGGAGCACATGGTGCTCGGCCGGGCAGGGTGGAGTGAGTTATGGGTCAGTGGCTGGTGGGGTGTTGTATTCTTTTCACTTGCTGTTTGCTGTATCATTATTATTTGTAGTAGTAAATGGCAGTAGGGGTTTTGTGTTATGCCTTAGCAATTAAACCGTTCTTATCTCAATCCGTGGGGGCTACATTCTTTGGATTTTCCTTCCTAACTCTCAGGGAGTTGGGGGACTTGGTTTAAACCACGACAGCATCTCAGTTCTACCTAAGGTACCAGTCTTGAAGAACTTTAAAATAGTGACTTCGGGGAGAAAGAGGAAAACACTGAACTTGGTTACTTAGTGAAGAGACTACTTGATTCAAACCTGAATTTAAAGTAAATAGTTTTACCTGTGTAAACATGTTAAACATATTAAAAAAAATGGGGGTGAGGAGCATGGGGGGGAAGAAATGTTTAGAAGTAATAAACCAAAACTATGCATAGTTTTGGAATATGCATTAATCAGAGCAGCTTTCCAGTAGCCCTGTGTAGAGAAGGATAAAAGCTTTGAAAGCATCAGCTTTTTTTTTTTTTTTCACTGTATGGCTGGCCACTATATAGCTTAGTAAAACTAAGGCAAATGAATGCCAGCAGGCATTATAGGAATAGAACAATAAGAAGACTCAAAGGTGTTTGCAAGATAAGGGTTGGAACTAGTCTAGAACCCTAGTATACAGGAAAGCTGTTAGAAAAGATGTTTGAACATGGCTAGTGAGGAATAAAGATGCTGGTGAGGTCCATTATCTGGTTATTAGCAATATTATTGAACTAAAATGTCACTCTCAAATAAGTTTCATTTCTAACATTTATCTACCTATGGTTAATTTTGTCTTCCTGACAATAAGGCTTTTTGTCTTTTGCTTTGAAGAGATTTGTGACCAAAATTTGTTCCTCATGTATGTACGCAGACACTGCAATCACTGTTTACAACTTAACCTTCTCTTGTTCAGGTGCAGATTAGTTGTACATTACGTGATGGAGTATCTGCCAGATTTTTATTACTTTTGAGGCTTTTCTCATCTGTGATTTATTACTTATGTGGATATGCAGCTGCAGTCTGTATTCTAATACTAATTACCCTAACATCAAACAAAAGAAGATAAAACTTCTTGATTCCACCTTGCTACTTGCTCTTTTAAAGCATTTTGGGATCAACTGCATCCTTTGGCAGCAGCTGACTATTGACAATGATGCTGAAGCCCTAGCTGCAATTTGTGCCCCACAGCCTGCACTTCTACATGCTGTCCCCAGATACAGCTTTAATAGTGATGTAAAAATGTGCTCACTGGTTGTTCAGATTGTTTGCAGCTCCAGTATTAATTAGGGGTGAAGATTTCATAGATAATATGAAGTGAGATGATGGAGACTTTAAACTGTAAAAGCTGAAATTTTTGTGCACTATGTCAAGGTGATGACACATTGCCTCCGGGCCAGTAACTACCTATTTAGTATGTATAGTCACTGCTAGTGCCTCCCCTTCTCCACTTCATGGCAGTTCAGTAGCCTAAAATAACACCATGTTGTAGTTAATGTTATGCAAACTGACCTAAGCCTCTATGGGCAGTCTTCTAAGCTGCATCCACTCCTGAGGATTTCCTGGCTGGTCTTCTAATGCTGTAGCAGATGATTCTTGTGAATGTGTTTCCTGCCTTCGTTTTTGGTTGGTTTTTGTTTGTTTGTTTGTTTTGGTTTTGTTTGGTTTTTTTTTGTGTGAGGTGTGTCTTTCTTCTTTAAAAAGCAAAATAAGGATGATAAATGACAGTGTCCCAAAATTTGTGTGTGGGAGGCTTTAGTAAGGTACTTACTGGTCTTGCATCCTGGCTGGCTGCTGCTGCTACTATAACTCGTCTCATGAACCCAGTGTCCCCAAAGTCTTTAAAGATGGAGGCTAAAGACTTTCCCAAAAGGTCATGTGTTTTCTGTAGGGTTGGAGTGCAAAGTAAACTACAGAAGACTGCACATTCAGAAACGGGCATGTTGGAATTCATTTGCACTGCTTTGTGGCAGCTTCATCTCTTTTCCTCCCTGTCTGTGACAGCCTTTCAAACCCACATAGGGCCATCTTTTCCATTGGTCTCGGTAAATTGTTGAGCAACACAGACTAAAAGCAGCTGGAGATCTGAACTCCTTTATGTCTAGCTCACACCTTTTGTGAGATTTGACATTAATAGTAACTCAAGAATGCAAGAGCCTTTATAGCCGCTATGGATATGAAGGCTTGTTGCAGAACTATCCTGCAAGCAGACATACCATACACCCTTCTTGTCCTGAATTAGCAGGTATATCTTAACAGAAAAATAGAACATGAATTGGCCTAAATCTTTTCCCAAGATTTGTGTTCCTACTCTGAGGTTTTATCAGCAGAACCACTTTGGTACTGCTTTTAAAATGTAACAGTTTCTGCGGGTAAATGGGAAGTTGAACAGAACTGTCTCTGAGCCTACTCTGGTTGTTTTATTATATAAGCACACAAGCTAGATGATTAAAGGCGATATGTGTTAAATGCTATTTCACATTTGGCAGGGGCTCAGAACAAATATAGCATAGCTTGAAAATACTGAAAGTGTCAAAATTTGCATCTCTGAAGTTTAGTCTCTCTAACATGGATGCTTTTATAAAAATAGGGAGAACTTTAGTGTTTCAGAAACCCTAATAAGGCTGAAGTGACTGGTAAGGCATAGAGTTTATACTCAAAAGTATATAACTAGTCAGTTACAAAATGGACAAAGTCCAACTAGAAGATATGGGTGATCACAAATTCTAATCAACTAAGGAAAAACTGGGGTTAGATATATGTTAATGAAGAATCAGAGTTACTGCATTTGGGTTTAATGCACTTTGTTTAATTGCTCCCAACATGCTGAAAAGCTAGAATAAAATAAGTAGCTATTGCTAGTATTCTTGGGCCTTTTCCAGGAACAAGTCTAGGCAGCACTGATCTTTAGTATCCTTTAGAAGAATATAATCCTGGAGTCAATTACTCAAAATTTAGAATTAAACTAATGTAGAAGAGAACAAAATGTGTGTCCCAATGTGAGCCAAATGATACTTAAAAGGAGTCTAAATTTGGTAAAGTCGTGCTGTCTTTCATCTCCTGCATTATTAGCATTATGATCACAGATATTTCTCGTATACTATATGCTGTCAGAATCTTACAGCTGCTATACTTTTGCTGAACCTGGCATTAATTTATCACTACTTAACTTACCCATATCACCAGCTGGCTCTGAACTTGGACCAGTCTGTAGTGTGTTGTTATTTCAGAAGGGTTTTTTGTGTGGTTCTTTTTCTTAAACAGGCCAGGGAAAAATAAAACTCCCTGTTTCACACTTTCTACTTTTAAATCTCAAAATACCTTTCTCTGTTTCTGTGCTACTGACTAGAGTTTTCCAAATCATCAGAGCTTTTCCCTCCATCTTAATCGCTTTGCTGCCTTGCAATACAGAGAAGCTAGTGATCTTTTTTTCCCTTTGAATCATAGGTGAAGGCTCCGGGACAGCAGAGGAAATTGTGTTGGCTGCTTAAAACAAATCTATCAATAAGACTTGGTATTAATAGTAGGCATGGAATTAATCTATTAAAAAGTCAAAGAATGGCATTTATGAAAATACAGCATTTATAGCAGTATTTTGCCATAGTATCAACCAAGTAATATATTCACATAGAGCGACATAACATTCAGTGGAGTGGAAAATAGTTTATGTAAAATTGTCTTCACTATGAAATCATATCAATAGGAAAGAAGAGAGATTTTTAAAGGTAAGAAGCAAAGCTGTTCTGTTGCTTCATGAGAAGGCTTTTACATGTGATAAAAATTAGTTTAGACAGCTAAGCAAAAAAGCTAATTCATGGGAATTACCAAAGAAAACAAGTTATAGGCACTGTGAAGAGAGGTTACATTAAGGTCAGGACCTCATAAATGATCATGACAGAAAATCGTATGCTCTTTTTGTCTGACCTGCATGAAATATCCGTGTCTGCCCTAACTCTTAAATGATACTGGGTCTGTAGTCTTAGTCTGACTCATTCATAAACCAGTCTTTGATAATACTCTGATGGAGGATCAGGATCAGGATTTCCAGTGCTGAGATGTTAACATCCTGGTGTTTTGGGTACTCACCATGCAGATAGTATCTTCCCATGGAAACAAGGCAGTGTAACAAGACAGAACCCTCTAGTAAATAGGTTTGATTCCTGCCCAAATCTTCCAGCCCCTGGGGATGTGTGGAAGGCCAAAGATGTCTTTCAAGCCTGAGTTCTCACTGTTCTTCTCCAACTCCCTTGGAGTTGTGGCTCTGAGATTCTCATTGACTGCTGCCATTGCTCTTCAAGGCAATACAAAAGAAGGTATAGAGCAGTTAATTTAGCCTCAGGCGTAGGCGGTGTGGTTGTCAGCTCTATTCACTTGCTTTTCCCCTCTTAACTAGGCCTACAGCCAGATCCCCAGACTTTCATCTTTGAAGAAATGGTGCTGCAAGGGCATGGATACAAGTGCAAAGGATTATGCATTCAATTACTTTCAGCCAGATGGTTTCTGTGAGCCACAAAATGCCTTCCAAAGAGAAAGGTGGATGTGGTTTTCTAAAATGCCTTTACATAGCAAAGATCATTGCCTTATATTTGTAATTATAACACAGTCGTCTTCAAAGAGATTTTACATTAAAATAATTACACCTTTACCTTTCTAGCTGTTAAAATAGAGTGGTCTACCACAAAAGTTCAAATTGTCAGGAAGTTCTGAGTTCTGATATTATGCAGTTTATGTGCCCTGTATTTTACTGTCCTTTACCATGAGTAGCTTTCAGTAGCTAATTTTACTTAGAAATGATGGTTAGCTTAGGAAAGCCATTGTTCCAAAGTTCAGCACAGAACCCTGTGATTTTATACAAAAGACACTGTTATTAATTTTCTGGGTTTAAAAACGAAACCAAGAGTCTTTCAACTTGAAACCTACAGAAACTGTGTTTTTCCTGTTGTATCAACCACAGACTAAAAGGTGTCCTACTTCTGTCATGGCTATTTGATTCTGAATCATTCTTTTTTGCACAAACTTGTACATGTGTTCTGTTATACCTTTGTCAGATATTTGTCCTATGACTATTGTTATGCAAGCAGAAAGTCGAAACAATCCTCAGTAGAGTTAATATAACAAGGTTCTGATAATCTTAGAATGGTATATTAAGCCCCAGAACTCTCTCATGTTGGCATTTTGTTTATTTGAAAAGTATGTGGGAAGTTGGAGAGCTCAGTCTCAGTAAGTTATATTCAGTGGTTGACTTTCATTTTAGTGGTTTTCTCTGAACTTTGCAGCTTCTTATACTGGCCAATATGTGTGCAGACATCTAATGTCTGGGATAAATGTGAAAAAGGCTTGAGGGATCAGTAAAGAGTCTTGCTAAAACAGTGATATACTGTGTGGAGCTGTCAAATACTCTTAGTTTTTGGTGGAGATATAGTGTGCTCCATAAAACTATGAAGTTCTGTATTCTGAAACCATGAGCTGATCTCTGTGTGCGTTTGATAATGGGGCCTGTGGGTGGCCACCACATTACACTGAAGTGGTTTTCCTATTCAGGTAGTGGCAAAGTCCTTGTACACCCAGATGTTCCAAACCAGGCACTGCAGCAATCAGGATTGAATGATTTGGGAATCAGCCAATTGTTTCAGTTTGAGGCAATAACATCACTTTAAGCAGAGCTTTGTAATGCTTCCTTAAATATTGCACACCAAGTGTTTTCATCCAAGAAATATTTTGTAAAATGATAATAATTCTTTACTGGCAGCTTAAGAAAAGGAATGGGAAAGTGAACTCATTGTCTGTGCCCACATGGCACCAACTTTCATGTCGCAAGAAGTACTATTGTAACTTTAAATCTGCTTCCAGTGAATGCACATTCTTTGCATGCTGTTCCTGGATAGGTCTGTATAGTGCAAAGTAATTTTTTTTCCTAGGGACTGAATAGGCTTTTTATGTATAATTTCCTTCTCTCTGTGTACTTTGTGGACCTGACTTTATTAAATTAATGCTAGCTTCTTTGTACCTAACAGTGCAAAGAAAATGCAAAATTCCCTCTTCCCACTTGTCCTTGTCACTACAGTCAACTGTGAGCAATGGCTAGGTTATATACAGACAGCTTATATTGTCTTTTTCTTAAATGATCTCAAGCCAAAGGCAGCTTTAATTAAGTCTGTGTGCCAGCGAGTAGAGAAAGTGGTTTGGCAGGGTGTGGGTGTGTGGTTTGGGGTTTTATTTTTTTGCTTTTTGGGGTTTTTTTAGAGTTTTTAAATTATTAAAATGGAAACCAAATTGCTTGTGCAGTCAGAGGAAGATGAGGAGACATAAGTGAAAATAGGGACATGACAGTCATTTTGTTGTTCTTGGGAAATAAGAGGAAGAGAGCTGCTAACGCCCTTAAAATTGACATGATAGGATTGGGTATTTAGAGTGAACATCTTTGAGAGCAGAAGCTATGATGTTGCAGGAATCAAGGTTTCTCCACAAACTGATTAAATGAAACTTATGTAGAAGGAAAAGTGGGGAACAGAATCAGCTCAGTAATATTGCAGGATTTGGCTTTAAACCTCCTCAGCACTGAATTTGTACCAGTCCTACTTCTTCCATCTGGTAGTTGAGGTGCATTAGACCATATCCTTGTTTTGTTGTTTACAGACCCACAATATTAATTATGATGACTGTAAGGAACCTGTTTAAGTGGTAAAGAGACCAAGAGTTTGGTGTCCCTGTGTGATTCTTGAAAATAGTATGAAAATAGTTATGAAACAACACTGGGGAAAAAGCCTGGTCATAAAGAAAAGTTCCTGATTAAAGGACGTTCCTCAATGTATAAAAAATTGTCTCCTGAGAGAAAGCCAAGACTGATTCACTCACTTTAACCTTCTGTGCTGAAAGCAAACAAGCTTGAGGTACAAACAGATTGGGAATTAATTGGTGTAATTAACATTTTGCGATTATAATGACTTCTAATCAATACTTCATGCAAATAGCTGTATTGATGTGTTGAAGAAAGGGTGCTAGTTGTATTTGAATGGTGGGGAAAGAACACTTTAAAGCCCTAATGAAATTCTAACTTTTCAGCTCAGGTAAAGTCCCAACCACATCTGTTTCAAGGTAAAAAGAAGATCCTTTAGTGACCTATTTAATTAAAATGGTTCTGATAGAGCTGCTGACTAAACTTCATAAAATGAAGTGACTGGAGGATGAAGCACATTCCCCTGCTGACAGTTCCCTCTGTTAAACCACTGTGTTTCATCAGGATAACAAAGCAAAACAGAGAAATCCACCTGATCCAAGCTCACAGCAGTGAGAACCCTTCTCATGGCAGGAGTAGCCTGGGACTTGGTTCAGATGTCAAAGAAGCGAATGGGATATCAAGAAGATTTCAAGGCAAGGAGGAAAGGTTTGAAGCCTGCTTTTGGATGAGTGAATGGGGTTTGACTTCTTTCTCTCTCTCTAGAAATCACCTCAAATTGTTCCTCAGTTCTTTCTCTTTCAGAAGTTGTATTTAGAATGGGTAGATCAGAAAAGGTTAGATTAAAAACTGCTTTTTTCCTCCACTCCAACTTTCAGCTTCATGTGGTAAACTGTACCTTTAACAAACTTGATTTGCCAACAATTCCAAATTTTTCCTCTTTCAAATGAGAATTGGAGATCAAGCAGCATAAAAATGCAATCAGTGCTAAACTTAAATGCTTCCTGAATAAACTGTTTAAATATATGATGGAATAAAAAATGTTTAGTTTTGACTTTTGAAGTTCAGAAGTAGCAGGAGTAGGTTTGGAATAGTGGCTTGTAAATCTTCAGATATAAGAAGACCTCAAATGTCATAGAATTAGTCCTTTGCAGTTACAGATCAGCATGCATTTAGGGTTGGACTAGATGATCTTGTGGGTCTTTTCTTCATCCTTTTCTACTTCATCCTCCAGTTTGAATGCTGATTCTTCTTGCAGTGGACAGGAGCCCATGAGTGACAAGCCTTCCTCAGTGCAGTCTGAGAACTGTGACAGATCAGAATTGAGAGATGTTGGAAATGCTGTGTTCCAAGGACTGCCTAATTGCCTTTGTGATAATCATACACTTGATCAACACCTTTCAAAAAAAAAAAAAAAAAGAAGCAACAAAATAAATCATAGAATCATAGAATAGTTAGGGTTGGAAAGGACCTTAAGATCATCTAGTTCCAACCCCCCTGCCATGGGCAGGGACACCTCACACTAAACCATATCACCCAAGGCTTCATCCAACCTGGCCTTGAACACTGCCAGGGATGGAGCATTCACAACCTCCCTGGGCAACCCATTCCAGTACCTCACCACCCTCACAGTAAAGAATTTCTTCCTTATATCCAGTCTAAACCTCCCCTGTTTAAGTTTCAACCCATTACCCCTTGCCCTATCACTACAGTCCCTAATGAATAGTCCCTCCCCAGCATCCCTGTAGGCCCCCTTCAGATACTGGAAGGCTGCTATGAGGTCTCCACGCAGCCTTCTCTTCTCCAGGCTGAACAGAATGAGCAAAGAATTTGCATATACAGCGTTGATCTTTTTAGAGATGAAATAAAAATGCTATTGTTATGGTTTTTGTTTTCTCAAAGGAAAAGCCACCTTAGTACCTTACTGCTAGGAATGCTCAAAGGGTTGCTGGAGCTTGTCGTTAATGCCACATTAGTTTTGTAAAACTTGCAAGCCTTTTGGCAAGTCATAATGAAACTTTTGAAGACAGCCTGATAACCAAACCCTGTTTGTCCTCAAAGCCAAGGAATTTCATGCCAGGTTTTGGCCAAAAATAGCTGTTGGGATTCCACCCAGTAAGCCTGTGTCTCATTAGCATTCTGCAGTGCTGCCCAAGTTTGCTATAGCATGAAGGAGAAAGAAAGAAAGAAACATAGGGGGGGTGGGGGGGGGGAGGAAGCTAATGAGAAGAAAAATTGCTTTTTAGTTGTTCATTGGAACTATTTTGGTTTTCCAGTGAACCTGAACAGCATCTTAGGTGATGATATGGGGAGGTTAGCATTTTTGGCACCTGAGTGGGAAACATTTGCAGTTTGGGCACTCTGAAGGGATGGAAAGAGCTAGTTTAAGTGCTTTCCTGAATAGTGATAGAATTTGAGGTTTTGTACATTCCAAATGTGTTGCTGAAATAGGTCCTTAGTCTGTTTCCAGCAGTAAAATTGCCCCAAGCAAATAATGGCTATTAGACTTGAACTGCCATGGACCATGCTCCTTTATTAATGAAGGGCTGGTGCTTCATATGTACATTGCTCTCTGTTCAAGTATAAAGGGACCTTGAAGTGGCTGTAAACACCACACGGTGCAAGACTTCCTTCTTATATTACCATCAAACTATAGGTAGTTCTTCTGTATAGGTGGATGGGAGCTTTGTTTGTTGTGTTTTGTTGTTGTTGTTGGGGTTTTTTGTTCTGGTTCGGTTTTGTTTGGTGGGGGATTTTTTTGGCTTTTTTTTGGGGGGGAGTTTAGTGGTTTTGTTGGTTTTTGGTTGTTCTTTTTGGTGTTTTTTTGTTGTTGTTTTTTTGTTTGTTTTTGTTTGGTTTTTTTTTTTAGCATAGGACATCATAGAGTGCACCCAGAGAGGAGGGACATGCAAACAAAATTTGAGAAGAGTCCTGCTTTAGACTACTTTCATCTGATACTGCTTTTGTTATGTCACTTGGAATAGCAGATACTGACTTTCCCTCTTAAGAGTTCCTCTCTTGTTTGCAACTGATAAGGCTCTCACCTTTCTGATGGGGCTGGCAGGAAAACTCGGAAGTCAATGTGTTTAACTCCAATCACCAGAAAGATGATGATGTGTGTGCCACATCTTTTAAACATGTAAAGCTGAGAAGTTCAGAAAGTCACTTAGCAGAACATGGGTGGCAGCCACACTACCATTCTCCTTTTTCTAGAGAAGCAGTGCCTGTGAGCTTTTCTCTGTGTAGATACAGCGTTTTCTATGCATCTGCCCTCTCATACCTTGTCTCCTGCCAATAAATTTAAATTAAGTGGTCTCAAAATATTAAGCTATTAAATATTTCATGAAAACAGACATTGCTAGAGCCCTAAAATACACACAGACTGCTGTATAACCCTCATCACATACTGAAGAGTCCTTGTAGCCAAGAGCCCTTCTGAACTATAGGAGAAGCTTGTTTGGCACATTATCTACTATGTACAAGTGGTATAAGTGCATGGTAAAAGTATTTGGGAACTTTATTTGACCTCCTGCTTCCAGAACTGCTTGTCTAGAGACAATCATTCCAAGTAGAACATTTTCTGACTTCCCAGTGTTATGAAGGTCCTTCATGGCTGTATCCATAATATTTACTGTCATACTGTAGCCTTGCTTGATGGTAATAAAAGTTCTGAAGATCCATCTGTACTTGTATAATAAGGATTTAGAAAAATAGAAAAAGCTACAGGCTCCAAAGTATGCATGCAAAAATACAGTTGCTCAAGGGGCTCTTCTGCTTTTGTCCTCAGCACAGCATAAATTGTCAGGAAAGATGGGATCCAAATGAAGGCTCTAATGTTTCAGCTTTTTTGAAAGGGAAAGTACAAAAAAGCCTTTTCTGGGGATGCCTTTGATTTGGCTAAGGAAGTGGGGGCTGCTCTGTATCTACCTGAATTCTACTTGTGAAAAAGATGAGATAAAATATTGCTACCCTTTGTACCTGTAAAAGATACAAAACTGAAATCTAAGGAGTCCCTATAGACTTCAGGAGTATTCTTCAGTCCATTTACTGGCTTAGCCTCTTACTGGCTTTCAGACTTCCTTTGTATTTGGCTGAAATAAAAGTGGCTTAAAATCACAATACTTTAAATATTCTATCTCAGTAACTTGCTGTGTGCATCTTGTGTGCTACTTACCTTACAGAGGATTAGAGCCATATGAAGGCAGACTGTTGTTTCCACTGGCTTGTCTCATAATATATCTTTACTTTGTGTAACACTTTAGGCTGTTCACAGGTGACATTTGTTTCTTACATGCCTTCTGCTTTACTTTTACTGTAAAAGCAGGTAGTAAGTATTCTCTAAATGCTTTTGAAAGGCAGGACTGGGAATTAAGCTTCTGAGGAACTTTGGTTCTTTTGATGGCTTTAAAACAATGTTGCTTGGTTCATATTTATTTCTGTAATGATGATCTGTGCTATTGTCAAAGCCATGCTAGAAATAATAGCCACATTAATAGCATAAACACCTCAAATCAATTAATCCTTTTGAATTCTCTTGAGGGGAGGGAAGAAAGAGGGAAAGAACAGCAAACCTCAAAATAGCCCTTTTGAAAGAATTAGCTTGAGTCTGTAAGATAAATTAAAAGAGGAACCTGACAAACTGGCCAAGTACAAACATAGAGTATTTTCCAGCCTCTAGAGAGCAGGCAGGCTAGAACATGGTGCCTGTGGTACAGAAGTTGGGATTGTGAGTGTAGCATGAAGAGATGGTTTCTTATGACCTGGCATGGTGTTCCTATAAGCAAACCAAAGCAGTTTGCCAGAATAAGGTGTTTTATAGAGATTGTGCATGCGTGTACTTTGTGAGCCATTGTCTCACTGAGCTGCATAGATGAGAAGGGGTTACCAGGCATTGCAATGGAGACAAACATGCAGGAAGCATGTGCTTTGGGATCTTAAAAATTGATCTCCCTTTTAGATTACTTTTAACTTGCAACCAGGCAAATCTGTATTTCTGCTTTATTGTTCCTTGGCCTTACATTGGAATAAAAGTTGTGAAACCTTCATGGTTCACATTGTTTGGCTGCAGGTTCTTTTATTTGCATTTATGTGGGTTAATAATTAAGATCCACTGTGAACCTGTACCTCCATTTATCTCTAAGAAGTCCTTCTTTCACCTGTCTGCCAACACTGGTACAGCTGGACAGAATGCATTTTTCCTTTTCCTTCTTTTCTAAGTGAGTATGAAAAGAGGCATTTGACAGAGCTGGTGCAATACTTAGTGGGAGTCCTGTTTCTGTGATATTCTAAAGCTTCTGCCCATGTTTGTTGCTTACCTCTGTCAACCCCTCAGACCCAGTCCTCTCTCCTCAAAGCAAGAGTAATCAGTGCATTCTTTTTTTTAAAGAGATTTCAGGGACGAGAACAAGATGCTTTAGGAAAGCTGGGGTTTGTCTACACCCATGTGGTATAAAATGAAGTCAGGTCGTTAAGACTGAATTTAGGACTTTTTAAATACGTGTTGCTTTGGCCGTGTAATGAAGATGCATGTTAGTCTGTTTCATTTAGCTAAAGGCGTGCGGGACAGTTGTTTTTATGACCCTCCATCTAACCCTGGAAAAGATGCTTTGAAATGATGATTTATACTTGAAGCTTTCCATGGGGTTGTGTCTACTGCCTTGTTCTGCAGTCACAATTAAAGCTTTGAAACATCTTAGCTTAAACCCCCCTCCCCAAAATAGACAGAAAATACTTCTTTTTCTTTCCCCCTTTTTAATTGGTTAGTAACTTGTCACGTGCTTTTCTTTTTGTGACAAATATATGAACAGATCATAGATTATTAAGTAGGAAGGTCTCCTTCAGAGAAAGAGAAGAGCATTTATATGATGCACTGTTTAGAAATGGATATCCTCTGATTGTTAATGAAATCAGACAATGCAAATCAAGTGAAAATGAATTAGAGCTGATGCCTGGCAGACTACTTGTTTACAAAATTCTTCTGTGAGCCCTAATGTGTGGGGTGTTTTTGCCAAGACTCACTAAATGATGAAATGATACTGCAATTAGAATGAAGACTGGCAGGGACGCTTGTTAAAATATCGCTATTTTATTCTTCAAAGCATAATCAATTAAAAAAGGGCCTTTGAAAATAATGAGAACAAATGAGAAGTCAGGAAGTAGCCAAATAATCACTTGACTGCTTCTCTTCTCTTTAGAGAAACCAGGAAATTCTTCCCAGTCACAATTAAAAACTAAATTACACAAATTATGTCCTCTGCCCTGCAAGTTTGTGGGGTGTATGTGCCTGCAAGAGAAAAAGCTGTAAAACTGCCTACTTGTCTGCAGGAGAGAAGCCAATAAAGGTCAGGTTTAACCTTCTCTATCACCCAGATCAACGTGTTCATCAACCTAGATTAATCATAGAATCACTTAGGTTGGAATCACAGAATCATGGAATGTCTTACTGTTTAAGGGATTATATGAACAGCATGAAAAAGGCAGACCATAGTGAATATTACATGCTGAAAAGCAAAATGCGGTGCCTCAGGTAACTATAGCAAAACTCAAAGGAACAAGGAGGCGGAAGAGACACAGTTTGGCTGCTTGTATTTAGTTTGGGTTTGTTTTTCCTGTGGAATTAGATACTGAGGTCCACCTGGCACATCACTGCCTGCTTCTAGACTGAGGGACTGAGCAGCCTAGCTCTCCTTAGTGGAATTTTGAGGTGTCCCACTTGAGAAGTCCTCAGATTTTCTGAGAAAAAAGAGTATTCAGTTTTCTGGAAAACCTAAAGGTTTTAGTAATTAGACCAGAATTTGATATGTTGTTTTGGAAAGGAAACAAACAAGATTCCATACCCCTCCCCCTTAATTCCTATGCCTAGGCACCAAAAATTGGGGAAAATTCAACTAACTTTGGAAAACCAGACTTGAACCAAATTGCCCATTGTTAAAATGGGTGTCTAGATCATTTTAAGATAAGATCTCTAAAAGCCCTTTAATTTCATTGTCACTAAACTTGTATACAAAGCTTTTGAGTTTAGGAGGATTGGCAGCAAGACAGATTATTCCATTCACACAGGGTAATGGTAATTAAATATACAGTGAAAGCCTTTACAAGAATCTGCCAGAATTACTGAAATAACATTGAGCCAGACTTCTATCTAGTGCAACTCCATCTGTGTCAGTGGTCCTGCTATACCTAAGCTTGGAGAGATGATGAGTCATGAGGAAGTGTATTCTAAAGAGAACAGAGGACAAATGAATTACTGTAGCACAAATATGAAGCAAATTTCTAAAATTATGTTTGACAAAAGTCAGTATTTTTCATAGTTTTCCAGCTGGTTAAGATTTAATGGAATGACTTTAGTTTCAGGAGACAGCATATAGGGTTTGGCCAGAACTGGTGGTGTAGGGAAGGGAAACCTTTCATAAAGAATTGCTAACAAATGGGATTCAACACTCAAGAGGCTCAGATGGCCTATTAATTCTGGTTCTGGCTTTCTTCCAAAACAACTGTGCTGCTCTTAATTCATGGCTAATTTCTATCAGAGATACCAAGAGACCATTTCTTTTTTTGACAGGAAGCATCCACATTGCTTAAATGGATTCATGCAAGGGGGGTTAGTGAGCAGACATTGATTGGCTCGTCTCTGGGGCCTGGCAAAGGCCTGATGGGTACTGGTTTGACATAGGCAGCAAATGAAATACAACCTCCTGTAAACAGGCCTGAGCTTTTGGGCCTTTGTGGGATCTGGTAGCTAAGGACCTTTTCAATCCCTTTTAATTAATGAAGTGATTTGACTTGACTGAGATTACACTTACAATAATGAATTAAAAAGTAATAAAAAGAAATCTCTTAACAAATATGCAACAGGGAACAAGGACCAAATTCAGCATGTATCTGATCCCCATTGTGTATCTAATTTCTGTGTGCACTTCAGTTCAATGATTTTAAAAGGGAGACTTTTATTTTCCAGGCACTGACATCTGCACATACTTTGTATTTTCAAGTGCTTTTGTGTAGAAGATTAAAATTATGATGATCTTGTATGCCTCGATGGTTAGTTTAGTCCTTTCTTGTCTCTGTTGTGCTAAATCTCTCTCTTCCTCAATGTTCTTGACATCTTATCCCAGCAACTTCTATACTGTATCTTCTCCTGTGGTATGGTATGGTTTTAGCTGCATTTTGCTGGATACCAGTGAGCCAGGGGCACTGCGTATATTACGTAACAGAAATGCAGTCATCCAGTGTCACTTCTGCTCAGCACTTTGTAAGCATGAACCTATGCCTAGCCCAGTTTAAATGATTCCCTTCTCAATTATGTTTGAAATAACTCTTGCTCTTTTTTAGTTCTTTCTTACATCCTGCTTTAAGGTGACATGCAGTAGAAATTACTCTAAATTTACATAGAGAACAGACCCATTCTGACTCTGATGGGTATGTGATAATCTGGAGATGTAACTCAGTGTCACTAGCTTTTATTCCAGTCTGGTTTGAGTTCAGGTGTGACTTGCTGCAAGTTTACAAAAGCTCCACAGTAATAGTTTGGGGCCATTCTGATCCAAGGAAAGACCTATGGCTAGCTTACACTTCTCTCCGATGTTATGATGTAGTGTCACAAGTGTCTTGCTTGTTGCCCAAGAAAGTGCTTCACTTAAACTCAGTGTAAATGCTCAAACCAAAGCAGTTGCTGAAACTGAAGGAAAATGTGGGTTGATGGCATAAATGGATCAAAGCCTCTGTGGTCTTGGTTAAAATTGTGCTGTATAGGGGCTGCCAAGAATATTAGTATATTTAAGTGTGTAGCTATAAGCTTAGCTAAACTTAAAACTACGAAGGAAACTTCCATACCAAGAGCTACATTTGCCTGCAGGATTCTTGAGCATCTATGACCAAACATGCAAATAGCAATTGAGAGTTTGTTGCAGTGAGATGCAATACACAGAGGTACCTCAGACTTCCACACTCATGACTTCCACTGTGCAGGAACTGCAAGATTATAGAGTCATCAATCTGTTTATTCCATTATAGCATGTGCTTACCTTTTCAGTTAATTCAGTTTCTTTCCCTCTATCATAACAAATTGTCTTCCTCTGCTACACACATATTTATTCTGCTTGCCAGAACCTGAAATTGCTCTTTCATATATTGGCCATGGAAGCTGTTCTTTTTCTGCTGTAAACAAAGAAATGCCATCAAAGTAAGATCATAGAATAGTTTGGGTTGGAAGGGACCTTTAAAGTTTAAGACAGCTTCCAACTGTCAGACTTAAAAATTATTTCATTGTTTGAGAGACTAGAGCAAAAGAGTAGAGCTGTCATACAGGCCTTGCATATGACCCACTGGGAGCTCATTAAAAAGCAGTTACACTTAGATACTATTACATTTTTAGGGTGAGAAGCACCTTAACATGTAGAAGAGGAGGAGGATTTAGAGCGATAAAGAATGAGTAGTGGTGTAGCAGCTGGTTAAATAACAGTGTTTCTATTAAAACTTCAGTTTTCAGCACTTACAGTTTGGTTAAGATGCCACTTAATTACAGAGATTTATAAGAAATGCTGCCTGATAGCTAAAGTGGTAGGAGAATTCACAGTTGTGGTTGTCATATGCTTTAATTTGCTCTCTATTGCTTAAAATCAAGTGGCCTACAATTAGAAACATCTGCTTTCTCCCAAGGAGTTTTCTTGTGGATTTAAGCTTGGAATGGCAATAATTTTTACATTTATGTGCAGACTTTTAGACTAACTTGAAATGAGGAGTCATCAGTGCAGCTGCACTTAATAAATGTGATTTTACTTATTGATATAGATTCTTATTGATATTCTGAAAGGAGAATGGGTTATAAAGACTTTTAAAACCTACATTCAGTAGGTTTAACTATTTTCCTTTGGAACTTATTTTCTTTACTTTTAAGGTAACGCTGTCCAGCTGGGGAGTGATCTCACTGCAGATTTATTAACTGCTTTATTTTCATCCTTACTCTGCAGTACCTATTGAAGTTCCGCATTTGAATTACTGCACGGAAGCGTGCAACAGCTCCCTACCGCTGCCGCTCTGCAGCGTGTGCTCCCGAGGCAGGAGCGAGCGCACTTCGGGCCGGGTCCCCCAGAAGGCCAGTGTGGAACCGGCCGCCGAGAGCTGTGTTGTACGGCGCTAGAGGCCGCTCCGTCTGCCCGCACCCCTCCGCCGCGCGGCCGGGCCGGGGGTGCGGGCAGGGCACCGTGTGTGCGGGCGGGTCTGTCGGCGGCGGCTCTGGCATGGCGGCAGGTGGCAGCACCGGCCCGGGGATGGGGAGATGCGCTTGTTGTGGGGAGAGCGAGCGGGTCGCACTGACAGGGGATGGAGTTTCGGCTCGGACGTGCGCCCCGTGGGGGATGCTGTCGCTGAGGCTTGAGTCGTCTTGATGCTGGCTTGAGTCGTCTTGTTCGGGTGGGAAATGCACGGTGCAGGAAAGGGAGGCAAACAAGAGAACGCGTTGATGTTTCAGCAGCTTCGAAATGCCCAAGTCAGATGGCCTTACTGAAGAGTTGCTGACAGCTAAATGCCTGCTGTGTTGGCAGGTGATTAAAAAGACAAAGACATACTTCTGTTGGGCATGGCAAGTTGACGAGCTAAGGAAGGTGGAAGTTGCCCAGAAGTTATAGATAACCATATACATGCACACCTTTACGCTTGCATAGGATTGTGGTAACTCAGTTTAGTTATCTAATTAGCCTGGTGCAATGACTTTCCTGTAAAGTAGATACATATTCATTTTCTACAGGTGAGTCTGCTGGCATTTAGAAATAACATGAATTAACTTGAAAAAATACCCTTGAGTAGATGGAAACAAGCCAAACTGGTATAGTAGAAAGGGTTCAGAGATATCAGGGAAGGAGAGGAAAGAAATGGAATGTATTTATTTGGCAAAATGTTAAGAGGGCACTGTAGCTGGATGGCCACAGGAGAAGGCAATGAGAGCAAGAAGGCTTTTTTTGACTTTAAATATAGTCAAATGGAAAATAGAGAACTAATACTAAGGATGAGGAATGTATGTGAGTGAGACTATCTTGTACCTTATCAATAGCATTTTGACAACCTCGGTTTGTGGAAATCACAGAATGGCTTGGGTTGGAAGGAGCTTAAAGCTCATCTAGTTCCAGCCTCTGCAATGGGCAGGGACGCCTTCCACTAGAACATAGAACTGTAGAATGGTTTGGGTTGGAAAGGACCCAAACCAAAGGAACTTAAAGATTATTGTTCCAACCCCCTGCCACGGGCAGGGATACCTCCCACCAGATGTCTGTTTAAATCTAAAATAATGTAGAAGAAAAGATTCAGGAATGACCAAACATGAATAAAAACTGTTTTCTGTTCCAAGATTGGAAGCAATGGGAGGAAGAGGACTAGGAAGCCAGATCAAAACTTAATAGAATACAGTAAAGACATTGGCATAATAAAAAGGAAAGCCTGGAGATTAGATGGAAAGGAGAGTTGAATGACTGTATGAGGCTGAGGAAGGGCCAAGAGGCAACTGAGATATCTTTCAGGGGAATTGGAAGAGGGGGAGGAAGAGGGACACTTTCAAATTTGAAGTATACTTCATCTTTATCAGAGTACATTAGCAGGTGAATTGCAGAGAGTTCAGAGAACCTGACAGACTTTGGCATTTGGAAATTGAGATCCTTGTTGGAAATGTGTGGTTTATTTTCTAGTGTGGAAACATTCTCCTTTACCCCCAGTTTCCCTTCAATCAGCTCTTAGGGTGTCACTAGTTTGATACTTTATCTGAGATCTGTTGATGAAAATTGTGTTGTGCTGCCATATTCAGTTCTAACGTGCACTGTGTTTCATTCACTACTCATATCTATGATACTTCCAAAAGCCCATGAGAAGGTGATGACAGTATTTCATGAGTTTCCCTCCATGGAGCTAATAGTACTTTATTATAACAGTCAGCATCCTTATTCTCACTGTATAAACAGAAACTCTGTGCCAAGGATTAAAAAGAGTAATGAAAGATACATCCATTTATCCACTATTCAGCATGACAGTCTGGATGTGCAGTAATCCTGCCTGGAAAATTTCTGACGTGGTATTTGCCAGCAGGTACACCCAAGGAAAGATGTCAGTACTATCTACACTCTCTTAGAAGTCTGTTCCTCCTCACTGATGAAAGCTTGCTGAGCTATACAGGCTGTGATTTGACCTGGCACATCCATTTTTGTGACTTCTGTGGCTTTAGATTATGCGTGTTTTCTTTTTATGTTAAAGCAGATGATTTAAAGATTAGAAAGGAATAACAATTCAGAAAAACATAATTTTGGGGAACTGTATCTCATCCTAAATGAGTTTGCAATGTTTAATGGAGCACTTACCTGTGGCAATATTTACCTCGCCATCTTCTCTGTTGCATCTTTTCTGCCTTGTGCCATGTGATCACCTCTCTTGCCCTCTAGTATTGTCTAAATAAATACAAGAAGAGTCAGCTATAGAAATTGAGTTATTTTTACTATTTTCATGTAATAACCATGAGCCCTGCAGGCTTAGTGCTGGCAAAATACCACAGATTTGTCATTTAGAAGCAGGAATTTCTGTATAATTTCCCAAATAGAATTTTGGTCCCCTCTGCTGCACTGAATTTGTTATTGTTGCATGTTTTTCCTGGTGTTTCTAATGAACTGTTAATGAGCTGCTAACTATGTATGCAAATTAAATGGGGTTAAACATTTAAAGGTTATCAAGAAATAAAATGCCATATAATACTTCAAAGTGTTATAAAATAAATTAGTGTCTAATTTTGTTGGCACAAAGTTGATATTTAATAACCTATAGCCTCAATTCTTCTAAATTATGTTAATTTAAGACACTTTCAATCTGTACCCTAAGTGATGTAGCAAACATGCTCTTTCATTCACCCTTCATTACTAAGGTATATCTGTAGTGTATGTGTGGGTTCCTCTGTGCCTCAGCTGAATGATTCAATTATTAAAGATAGCTCAAGACCACTAGAGCTTACTGTAAATATTTTTGTTATGATTCAATATGTCAGGTAAGTGATAGAACATATAACCATTTGTGTTGGAAGCGATGTTAAAGATCATCTAGTTCCAAACCCCCTGCCATGAGCAGGGGTGTGTGCTTTGGCTATGGTGACCTTTTAGGAGCTATGATACTGGCAGCACCAATTATCTTGTTTGTCACCTCTGGTTACGTTAGAGCACCACAGTAACAAAGTATTGTGAGGGTGCTGTGGTGAAGCTGCTTATTGTATGCCTCCAGCACCTCTGTAAAGAAGAGGCTGGATGGCCTTGCCAGCAGATGGATCTTGAAGAGCTGGTGAGGCACAGCTCTGGAGGTTCTCTGATGAAACCAAGATATATCATGTAAGTATTTCTATTATATGTATTGGTATCGCAGGAAAAGGAGCTCCTTGTTCTCTCCCAGTGCTGACCCCAGAGCTCTCCCTGTGGAAAGCTGACCATCTCCATGTGTCAGACTGGGCAAGTGTTGATTCAGCTGAATGCTTTAATGCAGTTTTCACCTGCACCCTGTGGTATGTACAGAACAACTAGGCATCAGCTCAGGGCAGTACTGCTATCAGTATAAAAAGAGGCCAAAGTAATGTTTTTAGTTTGGGAATTAGGAAGCTGTGAAACACTACCAAAGTGAAAACTCCAGGATTCTGCATCACAAAATGTAATTAAGTCATTTGTTTGACAAGTGTAGTTAAGCTTAAATAATTTAAAATAATACTTCAGACTATGCTAGCAAATGTTTTGCAGTATGTTTTGTGATATTAATGAGGTTGTGGTAACATGAGACCTCACTACCACACTCTGCCATTAAATGTCTGCTGAGAAGTAGGAGAGGGCACAGTTCTTTACGGTGCCTGACTCATGAAGAAGGCTCGTTAGTCTGCTAGGAATCTTCATTACTGCCAGACTTCAGTGTAAATGGGTATTTGCTGTCTCATGTGGAACACTACAAAGTTCTGTTTGCAACTTTAAACCTGTCTTTTCTTTGTAATTATTTGAATGCTTAAAGATTTTACAGAATATTATGGTAAGATTAATAGTAGTATTTAAATTGTTTTGGAAAACAAAAGGAATAGTAGACAAAAAGAAGAAATGCATATATAGGTATGTTGTGTTTGCTGGTCTTGGTTTCAGAGTAGCTGAAGGAATTTCACCCTATTCAGTGATGTCTTATGCCTTAACATATTTTACTGCCATACCTAGTGCAGAAGAATGGACTTGTTCTGGATTTCACTGGATTTATTGGTCTGGATCTTTAACTGTATTTTTAAGTGCTTTCATGGAACTCTCCAGTATGGCACTATGTGAAACTGGGTAATTTTCTTTTTTTCTTTATTTTTGGACTGTGCCATCCTCATTCCTTGCAGAAAGTAAGATCCATAATTTATGTTCATATAGCAGGAGACTTACAGTTTTGTCCTAAAAGCCTATAGGGATTTTAGTACTCTGAAGTCAGCACTCCAAAGGCTAGTAACGTAAAGCAGCACTCCACTGCAGACAAACTAATCCTCCAACAATGTTTCATTCTATCAAAAAATGCTGCAGATTGAAGGGTGCTATTGCCTGCCTGTGTTTTCAAGATTATTGTGAATGAATAGTATTTTCCACTGAATAGGAACAGCCAAACAGCCTACCCATCTAAATGTTTCCCATGATAATTTTGCCCTAAATGAGCAAAGATTAGGAAACAAGTATTTTTTTTTCTGTTTTAACCTCTCTCCCTTTAAATATACGAGTAGAAACTGTTGTGAAAAAAAACCCTAATATCTGTATTAAGGCTTAAACTTCTAAAGTTAAGCTTATATTAAGTGATGCTAATCAGTTCTCCAGCTGATTCTTAAAGCTGTATCTATTTTTGTTTTGGACTAAATCTAAGAAAAAAGAAATACTGAGAAACCTCGTTATGACACATTTGTATTTATTTTTCAGCATGAATATCTAGAAAGCAGCCACTTCTCCCCATGTACGTGTTTTCCTTTGCAAAATCAATACCTGATTGATCTTTTCTGGTGCATGCAGAGTTTTCTACAGAACTTGTGTTAACAAAATATGCTTCTTTGGACAAAATCTTTCTGATGTTGCAATTTTAATGGAGTGCCCATATCCTGGTTTTTAGGTGCTCAGCTATGTACTTTTGTGTCTGAAAGTATTCATGAGTGTCCTGCTGATAGACCTGAAAACTTAAAAACCCAAGATTTGTGTGCAGGAAGAGATAGTATGGCTAATGCCTCCATGGATGAGGTGACAGGTCAATTCCCAGTTCTGTCAGTCCCTTCATTAAAGTCTTGAGGCTGGTCCTGGGAGGATCATGTAAGATGTGAGGGGCATTGCCTTGTGTTAGTCTCAGTCTTAGGGCAGGAGAAAAGTTACTGCAAGTTCTTCCCCAAAAAGATCTTCAGTGAAACACACAGGGATATGTGATGGTCCCGTTGTCATTCCCAGTGAATGCATTATTTTCATAGCAAAAATCTCAAAGCCCTGCCAAGTTCTTGTCAGATATGGAGGGGACCTGTAGAGTTGGCTCATGGGCCTGAACATATCCCCCTGTTCAGCCCTGTTTGGGGCAGAATGGCTTTCATTTGGGGGACAAAGCAGGCCTGTCAGGTGTGTCTGCTGTGGGTTTCGGGAAGCTGGAGCGGGTAGCCGTCAGCTGTGTGATTTTCATAGACCCATAATTTATTCTTAAAGAAACCCCATAAGGTAATGAAGCCAGCCAAATAGCTAATCCAAAGCTAGGGATGCATTGATACCTTGTGAAACCCACATTACCAAACCAGCTAATGACACAGTGACTGCCTTAGCTGTGGGCTGCTCTTTATTTCTATTCATGTCTTACTGCTCCTTAGCAATTAAATGTTTTGTTTCTAAGGTTCAGAGCCCAGCTCCACAGAGCAGAGGTGAAGTTTCAGCCTAGATTAAAAAGATTTTTACTGTGAGGTACCATCAAGGACTGCAACACTACAAATGGACACTTACAGCTTATTAAACTGGAAAACAACTCCACCGATGCACACCATCCCATTTGGCATTTTATATGTCTGAGATTGAAGATGAGGGTGTAAAGGTGTGACAATAATGAAAGCAGTGGGGGTAGGGAAGTGGTGATGATGAAATGTTTGCACTGGTAATTGTTTTATGAAGAAAACAATATGAAAAGGGGTGAGGAGAAGGAAGAAAAGAAAAATTAGTGCAGTGGGGGGTGTATTTATGAACTGAAGCCTTCTTTCCATAAAGTGAGGGGAAAAAGGGTCTTTTAGCCAAAAGAGGTCATTCCATGCAAACCTCTAAAGGAAAGAGGATTTTGTAATGATAAAAGGAGGGGGAGAGTATGCTTCTTACACTTTAATGATTTCTTTGCTGCTCAGAGATAGGAACTGGAACTCCACACTATTAGCCACAAATGGCATTTTGAAATGACTTTTTTTTTTGGGCAAGCCCAAAAGACATTGCTAAGATTTACATTTTCAAATATATGCTGACCTTTTTTTCCTCTTTCTTTTAGTTCATTTGTCATCAGTATGTAATTGAATCAATATATTTCCTGATCAACCCAAAGATTGAATAAGGTCATGGGAAGCCATGTGTGGACATTAAAAATCATTATTTTACTCAAAATGAGCAGAGATGGCATAGACCATTCAGAGTTCCAAATGAAATTCTATTAGATTCTATTACACTTTTACAATTATAGAGACGTTCCAATATTACAAGGGGAAATGAAGTCATAATAAAAAAGCCCAGAGGTGTATTACAAAGAAATGGGCATACTATTTTTCTAGTTAAAAACTTGATGAAAGGAGCTCTGCTACTTTTCAGTTGCTGAGATGTGACCTTGTTCTTAAAAAAGAAATAAATAAATAAATTCCAGTTTCCTCCTTACCCTTAATGCTTCTTGTTTCACAGCATTTTTTTGAGAAGGACAGGATATTTAAACTGATTTTTAATGTAAAAATATTTAGAGAAAGATGCATAGAAATATGTTTGACATATTTGCACATGTTTTAGTTTAGTATCTGTCTCTGTAAATGTAATCTTGCCTGTTTATGGAAGTTGAAAAGATTCAAGCTTTTGACACTTAAGAGTCACAGATTAGATCATTTTATATGCTTTCCATAAATATTCCTCTCTATTTCATCTCTCCACACTCATTAAAATGTTTGGTCAAGATGTAAATCTTGGATTTGAGGTGCCCTTCTTTTGATTAAAGTTTTTTGGGAAACCCAGAATCAGTGTCTGTGACAGAACCCTACATCTATCTAGGAACACACAGTAGTACATTGATCTGTAGTAAAGAATGAGGTTACTTGTAGAATATTAAAGGCACAGTTGTCTGACCAAAGGTCATCTCACCTTGGCATTGAATGGAGAAGAGTGGAAGAAACCAGTTTGCTTTGCAGAGTTTTCACTCTATTCCAGACCTGCAGGAAGGGGGGAGAGTTTAGGTCTATCTTTTATCCAAGTATCAAACACACTCTTTGCATTAGTTCTGTATTTAAAACTAGTGAGAAGTCCAGAGAAGTTGTGGCTGCCCCATCCCTGGCAGTGTTCAAGGCCAGGTTGGACAGCGCTTGGAGCAACCTGGTCTAGTGGAAGGTGTCCCTGCCCATGGAAGGGGGGTTGGAATTAGGTGGTCTTAAGCTCCTTTCCAACCCAAACCATTCTGTGATTCTATGTTCCTAGGTGTTAGTGAACTGTTTCTCTACTGCTGCATTCAAGGAAATAAGGCAAAGTATTGAGACTGTTCAGAGGCAAGTTAAAAGAAAAATGAAGCAATGAGATGTTGTTTGATACCATTTTTCTTTATTTCTTATGTATGATGTATTCAGATCTTCTACCTACCTAATAAAAAGTTTCTAATAATAAGGAAATAAAAAAGCTGAGAAATGGCAATATAGAAATTGCATAGATTAAGCATAACATAGGAGTCTTAAGGAGGTTTCTGGACATCTGCAGCGGAAATTAAGGTTGTGCTGGGAAATGTTCTTTGATTTATATATAAATATGTGTGCATACAGCATTCTAGTCTGACAGGCTGCAAAGGTAGCTTAGTTTCCATGAGAGCATGAGTAAGGAAGCAAAGTCTTCCACAGAGCTTTTCTAGACTAGTCATATGGCAACTTCAAAAGGGTCTCTATTAAACTCTAGAATAATGCCTCTTAGCCACAACAATAGTCATTTTCAGAAATGAGCATTTCAGTGATCACCAGGTGGAGCAAGTGAAGGGTAGGATAAGAAATGTAGCATCTTCTTTCCAAGGTTTGGGACGCTAGCAGAGCCATTCTGGAAGAATTCATAGTAATTAGGTCACCCCTTGTTTCCTTTCTGCATGGTTAAAGGCAGAAGCTGTGACTCAAGGCAGAAAGAAGTACTTGAAGAGTCCCCTGGTAATGTCAATGAGCGTTAGAGTGTTAATGTTCCTTAATGTTTCCAGCGTTACCTTTTACAATATTCCCTTGGTACCTGGGCTTGTTTCTGCATGTTATGAAGTCATATAGGGACCCTCCTGGTTCTTTCAGCATGACTACAATTTACGAAGGTTAGGCAGCAAACTATGGCCGTATTTCCAAAAGCAACTGAGTTGTTTCGCTGGGTGGGTGCTTTGAAAGCACATTTATGATTTTACCTTTACTTTTAATCAGTAAACAAATGGAATGTATTTCTAATTTCAGGTTATAGATCACAGTTTTACCCTTTTCTCTTTTTGAACCTGCCAAGATGTCTATTTAAATGTGCAGTGAAGGATAAGGTTTCTAATGTGTTTCAGTTGTGTCATTAGGTTTCTTTTTTCAAGACACTGGTTATGTATGCATAAGAGTAAATATCCTTTGGCTGCTGATCTTAACTGACTTCCTTTTAGAGCAGGAGCTGTTGTCTTGACTTTGCTTCTTGATAGCCACCCAATATCTGCCATTTTGACCTCAAAACTTGCAAATCTTTTATTCTTCAGTGTTTTGTGATTTGTTTTTTGTTTGGTTTTTTTATCTGGTTGGTTGGTTGCTTTTTTTCCAGTTCAGTGGTGTTCCTGTTCTTACCTGGGGAAGAGACTTTGTAACAGGTTTCTTTTTGGTACTTTAGGACTTAGACAAGTTCACAGCTTTCAGTCAAATACTTGTATACTGTTTTAGCAGTATGAGTGGCTATTGCAAATGAATACAAATCTAGATTAGTTGACTTCTCTCATGGAAGTGGCTTACAGTGGTAATCTGTACAGTGGTAATAACACATCTTCACTATTCTTCTTAAAGCATCTTGCTTGCATAAATATGTTTTGAACTGTCACCGGTTGCATATACCTTACAAAGTCCTGTTCTAAGCCAGAATGCAGTAGGGAAGAAGTAAAAACTTGTAATGAAGTTTGTAAGTCCGTAGTAAAATTAGTCTGAAGTCACCTCACTGATCTTGAAACTTGAACATAGATTTCTAGCTACTACCTCGAAGCTGAGCAGTTAGGTTTGTTTTAAGCTGGCTCTGTAATGAAAATATATGCAAGTGTCCTAGCAACTTTTAAATGGGTAAGTAATAATTGATGAAACAATCAATTGCTAGTGTGACCTCCCCAGACCCTCTTTGCAGTTACTGAGACATTAAACTGACAGGGAGGGGATGGAGCTAGCAGGTGAGAATGTGCAATGCTGTGTTCTCTGAATGAGTTCTAGTCTGAGCAACTATTTTGAGCTTGTTATGTAAATTGTGTAATAGGTTTGAAAGCAAATGCTTAATGAAAAATTGCATTTAAATGCCGTGACTGTTCAGGGAGCTTTTTCACCTAAAAATGTTTATAGATTTGCCCATTATTCTTACCCTCTTCATTCCTGTGTCAATGTGTTCTTTCTCTGTGGATAAAATGGAGAAAGCCGTAGGAAAATTTAGAGAAGTAACATGTTTGCAAAGCTATTTTCATTGTGCTGGTTTCCGAAAGCTTTTTTATCTTAAAACTTACAAAGTGTTTTTTGTTGTTTTTTGGGGGTTTTTTGGTGGGGTTTTTTTTTGTTTGTTTTGGGTTTTGTTTGTTTTTTTTTTTTTTTTTTTTTTTTTAGCCAAAACCTTTGTCCAGTTCTATTTAATATTCTTCATTCTTTCCAAATGTTAACTGCAGCACTTGCATTTTGCATTTTGGCAACCACAGTGCAAGAAAGTAGGTGAATGTTTTATACTAGCTTCATAGAACCTGATTGATGTGAAGGGCAAATTTTGCTTTCCTGTCTTGTATTGCATAGTACTTGCCCCCCCCCCTTTTGAGTCTGACTGTAAATGATTTGTGGAAAGCCAGAAAAGGAGTCAGTGTTAAAGTAGAGGAATTTTGGCTTCTAATCCAGAGTTCACGACTACACTATACATCTGATAGAATGAAACTTAAACCTGTGATACGGCATACCACACAATGCATTTAAAATGCATTCATTTCTCCACCCGAGGAGCTTCAATAGCTCCAAAATAACTTTTAAAAATAAATCGTTTATTGAAAGATTAAGAGCATTTTATTGACTTTGCAGTTATGGCCAATTTCAGTGCATTTTTGTGACAATATCTAGTCACAGATAGTCTCTTTCCTACGTGTGATGGTTTTATTATGTGAAAGAAGCCTACCTACTGTTTATCCTTGCCTTGCTCTTATCCTTGTAGTCTCCCCTGTTCTCCCAATGCTTTGTATGTCAAATGTTCTCCCTGTCTCAATTCAAATCCCTCCTTAAGAGATGACTTCTGTTCAGATTTCCTATAATGATTCCCCCAAGATATCCATACTGATTTGAGACAGGACTTTCATCTATTGTATTGTGTGTGGTTGACGATACAATTTCTGAACCTAATACTGCTGTGCTCAGAAGAGGTTCGAAAAAATCTTTAAGAAAAAAAATCACTTTTCCTTTTTCTTGTCTTTTTTCACTGTGCCTCTGTAACAAAGAGCAAGGTAAATGAACAGATTTACTTCTAAATATGCAGAATGAATGATAATTACTTCACAAATAATTTGCATATGAGCATCTTTATTAAAATCTTGTAGTGTCCTCCACATCCAAGTGCATGTAGAACTGTAGTGACACTGAATGCCTCCATAAATCTTGATACTTTGCTGACTCTGGCAGCCCACTTAGAATCATAGAATCATAGCATAGTTAGGGTTGGAAAGGACCTTAAGATCATCTAGTTCCAACCCCCCTGCCACGGGCAAGGACACCTCACACTAAACCATGTCAGCCAAGGCTCTGTCCAACCTGGCCTTGAACACTGCCAGGGATGGAGCATTCACAACTTCCCTGGGCAACCCATTCCAGTACCTCAGCATCCTAACAGTAAAGAACTTCTTCCTTATATCCTTAAACCTCTGCTGTTTAAGTTTCAACTGGTTACCCCTTGTCCTGTCACTACAGTCCCTAATGAACTGTCCCTCCCCAGCATCCCTGTGGCCCTCTTCAGATACTAGAAGGCTGCTATGAGATCTCCACGCAGCCTTCTCTTCTCCAGGCTGAACAGCCCCAACTTTCTCAGCCTGTCTTCATATGGGAGGTGCTCCAGTCCCCTGATCATCCTCGTGGCCTCCTCTGGACTTGTTCCAACAGTTCCATGTCCTTTTTATGTTGAGGACACCAGAACTGCACACAATACTCCAAGTGAGGTCTCACGAGAGCAGAGTAGAGGGGCAGGATCACCTCCTTTGACCTGCTGGTTATGCTCCTTTTGAGGCAGCCCAGGATGCGGTTGGCTTTCTGGGCTGTGAGCACACACTGAAGCTGGCTCATGTTCATTTTCTCACTGACCAACACCCCAAGTCCTTCTCTTCAGGGCTGCTCTGAACCTCTTCTATGCCCAACCTGTAGCTGTGCCTGGGATTGCTCTGACCCAGGTGTAGGACCTTGCACTTGGCATGGTTAAACTTGAACTTTCCTTTCTTGCTTTTGCAGCATATATCCCTCTAAGCTCAAGTGTGTGAGTGTGTATGTATGTACTGCAGCTGGTGTCTACAGCATGAAGAATAGGGGTCCATCCTCTGTAGGAGATTCCTGACTTGGTAGTTTGCTTTTATTCATTTATTTTAGAGCTGGAGTTCAGTATCCTGGTATGTGATGCCATCTCTGCCCTTCAGCTCTTGCCAAAACTTAAATTAAAATACTACTTTCCTTCCCTACTTTTTACTTAACTGATTAATGTATTTTTTTCCATTCCCCCTCTCTCCCCCACCCCCACCCCCCTGCATTTCCATACTGTGAAAAACATTGACCAATAATAGTAGTGATGGGAATGGTACCTTCTCGTAACATAGACTGGATGGATATTAAATCCACAGAAACCCAATAAACTCTTCTGAGTTCTGTGAAGTGCCATGTTGTTGTATGTGGGTTTGTGACTGCTGTGCAAGTATGAACAAGCAAGCACATACAGAATCACAGACTGGTTTGGGCTGGAAGGAACCTTGAAGCTCCTGCAGTTCCACCCCCCCTGCCATGGGCAGTGACACTGTCCACTAGACCAGGTTGCTTCAAGCCCTGTCCAACCTGGCCTTGAACATTGCCAGGGATGGGGCAGCCACAGCTTCTCTGGGCACCCTGTGCAGTGCCTCAGCACCCTCACAGGGAAGAACTTCTGCCTAATATCCAATTTAAATCCACCTTCTTTCAATTTAAAACTATTCTCTCTTGTCCTATCACTAAATTCCCTTGTGAAAAGTCCCTCTCCAGATTTTCTGTAGGCCTCCTTTAGGCATTGGAAGGCTATTATAAGGTGTCTCCTTACATGCTGTGTGAAATTTTGGTGATTTTTATCATAAGCCTAAAACACTTACAATATTTCTGCCCACTCTTGTTGAATTTTGGACTTGTGTCTGTTCTGCCAGTTCTGTTTAGAATAATGTGCAACAGAGATGGAATCATGAATTTTCAATTCCAGTCCAAGAAAAGTTAGCTTTTGGTGTGAAAATGTGCAGACCAGAACACCCTTTAGGAAAAGTAAAAAGATATCCCCCTACCATCCTCCACTTCCCCTGATTTGTTTGGATCCTTTGAACTGGAACCTCTGAGATAATAGGTATATCATGGATATAGATCTATAATCCATGACCTTATTACAAGTGATAAATTAATATTTCCAAACCTAATTGCCTCATTAATGTGCCCCCACACCTGTCCTAACTTACTTCTTCCATTTTTCAAACTGCCAGTGGAAGCAGCTGATCACCATTCTCTGCTGAAACAAATCTACATCTAGTGGGCACAGTGAAAAAATATCCTACTCACACAAACTAAAAAGCACCATATGAGCTGTAGACAGACGCTGTTTTGGAGAAAAGTTGTTTAACCTAAAAGCTTTGAACAGAAAGCTGTTTAACTTGCAGGCTTCACAGATGTACCACCTTGAAGCTAATGGACCAGGACCAGTATAAATGAGGGAAGAATCTGGTCACTTATGTAAAAATACTCAGGGCCTCTTTTCTTTTGTGTGCTGGTTGCATTGCACGATGATTCTGTTGCTTTACATCCTTCTCTCAAGCTGCTCGTCCATTAGGCTACAGCCTCTCTGATTCCTGGCTATGCCTCACTTGGACAAGCTCGCATTATAAGTCAGCAAGAACCTGACCAAGTGAAATTTGAAATAATAAATGTTCCTCTGTCATTTAGCAAAGCGTGTCTCTGCAGGATCTGGTCCTGTTAGATTTCCTGAGTAAAGCTGCATTAAATCACTGTGTGGCTTGGTGTAACCTTTCAGTGATGCAGCAGGTTTCATAGTAGTCATATCTCTAGATCTCTTTTTTGATATGGTGATCTGTAATACCGTGGTTATAGGAAACAGTTTCCTCACTGCTTCCACCCTGGATTCTAGTTGAGAAATCCAAAAGGCATTTCAGTTTATCTGCATTTATTCTATATAGCTCCTTATCAAGTTTTTATCTGATAATCTAAACTTTGTAAACCAATTATTAATTCCACTTTGCAGTGTGTTCTCCAGTGCTTTTTATTCTCCTAAGAACTAAGTGTCTAGTATGTATATTGGTCCCTGTGCACGTTGTGTTTGGGACAAAGTGATAAATGGGAACGTATTGATTAGGAAAATCGCTTAGCTCTAATTTCGCAAATGTCACTGAATAAGAGATCACTCTTCTGTGAAACAGGAATGTCTAGTTTGAATACTTTTAGGATTCTTCTGTCATCTCAGTCTTCCATTTCAGAAATTAGACTGTTGCTAAGACAGAGCAGGGTAGTATCTCTTCAGTGTCTCCAGACATCCTTCCCAAAACCAAATATGTACCATACTTAAAAAACAAACAGCAAAACGAAAAGACCCCAACCTCCCACAAAACCACCCTATGTAATATTTCAACCCAATGCTGCAGTCCTTGAAAACTGAAATGTCTTTACAAATCACAAAAGATATGAAATTAGAGTTGCACTGGAAATAAAGTGGAGGGTCACAGTGGAGAGGGGTAGGGAATCTAATGAGGATTTCCATAAAGAAAGTTGGTACACTTTCAGGGGCATACAATGGGCTATTTTAAAAGCAGGCATTGAGAAAGAATGAACAAGATATGGAAAATCAGAGCAAGATAGAATCCTGTGTGTAAAAGCCACAGGTGATTCTTAATAGGCAGTAAATTAGCTGAAGGATAGAGTACTTATTTTTGTGGCAATAGTAATGTTTTCATTTTCCAGCAAGTTTTTAACTGAAAAATTAACAGAAAAGTAGTGTGAAGAATAGGAGGATAATTGTGAATTAGGAGCCAAATTATGCCAGGCACAATTGAATAAGTTCTGACTTTTCTTACTGACAGACATGTATATTAATAGTTGGCACTTATTGAAGCAAATATGAATATTCATCTTCATTTATATTTCAAGGCCTTTCATTCCTCAAGGACCACAGTGCTTTTGACCAATTTTCATCCACATTACTAAAATGACAGCTTTCACTCCTGGGCCCTGACAGAGGTCTGCAGAATTCATTGGAGGTCCTGGGAGGAGGGAACCAGCTCCCGCTCCCAGCTGTCCACAAACACTCATTAAGAGAGGCAAATATCCAGCAGAATCTCTGTGAGAATTTTTAATCACGCAAAGGCTCTGCTAATTAGGTAGCTGATGGGGCATAGAGAGCACAAGGACGAATTCTTTAAACAAAGGACTAGAAACTTTAAGAGCTTTAATTACTTGGGCACAGAGTTCATTTCAGAACTTGGGAGCAAATTATTCTAATGACAATAAGACCAAGTAGCAGGCCATATTAGTGAGAATTGTGTAGAAAAGTTTAATTTTCTTGGGCTGCCACAACCGTGATTGGAGCGTATTGGAAACTGAGGGGGTTATAAAGGTGTTAATAATAAACCCTATTGTGAAATGGATTTGATGCAGAAAATTTACTATCGGTGTGCATTCTGTTCCTCTTTTCTGGGAGTACTGCTTTGTCAGAGAGTGTTGCTGTGTATCCCATACCTCAAAATGCTCACATAGCTTAAGAGGTGGATACTTTTACACAAATGAACAATGGCTATTTTCAAAACAAAATCCCCTTTTTGTTTAGTGCAGCAGACTGTCTCCAAAGCCTAAAAAGTAGAAATGTGTTCTTTTCTCATCAGACAGGAGAAAATCCATTTTGCTGTCTGAAAATTACGGTTTTGGTTTTTGCTTGCTTTGTAAATGCATAATAGCATGCCTATGTTGTATGATTTCTCCCAGGACAAAATTTAGGTTAGAACAATTTCCAGGATCCCTTTCTCCCAAGTGGAGTAAGGAAGAGGCTGAAATTGCTAGGGAAAAGGGAAAAACAGAAAGCTTGAAGGATTCAAATCAGGAAACTGGGCTCTCCTACCTGTTAAGAGAAGAATACAGAAAGTATAGCTCTCTTTTCTTCGGAAAATGGGAAACAACTGATGTGCTACTCCTGTCACTGCAAAGAGAGCTTGTCTGTAATTGAGCACAGGGGGCACATCCTGCCTGTGTGCTGCATGAGAAGCTGATTTCCTTTGGGCAGAAACCATGACACCAGGTAGGAAGAAGGAATGGAGGTATTTGCTGTCCTGCTGCAAAATGTTTAGTGGCCTTGGACATCTATGCAGCCAGGGTAGGGGAGCAGGTATGGTTCACCCGCTGGTAGTGTATTCTGTGAAGATACATAGAATCATAGAATAGTTAGGGTTGGAAAGGACCTTCAGATCATCTAGTTCCAACCCCCTGCCATGGGCAGGGACACCTCACACTAAACCATATCACCCAAAGCTTCATCCAGCCTGGCCTTGAACACTGCCAGGGATGGAGCATTCACAACCTCCCTGGGCAACCCATTCCAGAACCTCACCACCCTAACAATAAAGAATTTCTTCCTTAGATCCAATCTAAACCTCTGCTGTTTAAGTTTCAACCCATTACCCCTTGTCCTATCACTACAGTCCCTAATGAATAGTCCCTCACTGGTATCCCTGTCTTTGGGGAAGGATCCCATGTCTGGGGATCAGTTTTGGACCAGGAGGAGGCTGATAGCTTTTACCGTGTGTTTATATACCTTTAAAGTAAAGGAGGTTCTAAGCAAGGGCTTGTTTTTCAGTTGGTACAAACCACATACAATGATTACTCATATGTTAAATGCTAATTAAAACTTTAGTATCCAAGAGCAATTTTTGTAGCTAAGGGACTCTGTTCACTGCTGGTGAGGAGGTAGGCTTGAACATGTCAACTGAACATGCAAGGAGTCCCAGGGAAGTGCAAAAAGAGAGATGAAAATGTAACTTGTGATAATTGAGGGCCAATTATGCTCAGTGGTGACTGGTGTTCATAGTTGCCCAAAGAAGTTAGAGAAAGAAGAAAGATACGTTGCTTAGAGAACCAGTCTGAGATAAAGCTTCGAGATTAGTCTTAAAACGCAAACAAATCTTCTGCTTGTGTTTGATACCACATTTACTGCATGCTTTATCCACTGCAGAGGAAAGGCATTACTAAAGAGAAACTGCTGCAGTCTCTAGCTGTAGACGAGCTTTCATTTCGTGTGGACTTTCCCCACATGAATAAACAGAGGCCTGAGCACCATAAACCTGGCTGAGTTGTACCATTAGGAAGTCATTCTGCCTTCTGTGGTCCCTCTGCCATTTGTGAGAGCAGCTAGAGTAACAGAATGTTTTACTGATGGAAGAGCTTTTTCTTTATTGCTGCTTTTTGGTTTTGTTTTAATTCTCAGGAAAGCAGGCTAAGCTGACATGCAGGAATAATCCTGTCACCTTAGTTCCTAATATTTCTGACAGCAGTTACAACAGAATAAACAAATAGGTGAGGGAGCAGATGTGAACAGAAAACAGAGAGAGGAGAGCCCTGTATAGTGTCTTCTTCTAAAACAATTCATTTTGTAATTCTGGAAAGCATTTAAGTTTCGTGTACACTGTGTTGCTGTTCCCTGCTCGATCCTTTGGGGGAGTGGAATAAGTGTGCTGTTCCGTTTTTCTGGTTGTTGCTCTTACCTACCTGCAAGCCTGCAAGGTCTTGGACATGCATCACACAAACATTACTCTCCCCACTTCATCACGCTGCATTGATTTAAAGATAATAATAACAAAAAGTACTTTTATAGCACCTAACTTTTAAATGCCCATGATTTAGCAGTTCTGCAGAGCTTAAAGCCCAGAATCCAGGAAGACAGCTGAAAGTAAGGTATTTCATTTTTCATTAAAAATATATGCAATCTACTTTTTAAAATAAGTACTGGTGTAAATGTTACTTTAATATCTTAGTCTAAAAAAGTGATATAGGACAAACATTGCACACTTATCTTTAACTTTTTTTTTTCTTTTGAGGAAAGATGACTTGTGTCAAAGGGGCATGGCCCAGCTGTGTCAGCTTAGCTGTTATGACTCGGATAAGAAAGAAAGTTACAGTTTTTCATCAGTTCTTCTATAAATCAGATCTAATTACAATTTCATTTCTTTATACATGTAAACTGGGTCTTTTTCTGTTTTTCTGCCTTTGTTTAGTATAGATATTAGTTTCCCATTTTGTGTTCTGGAGCTATGTTCTTTCAGTGTGCATAGAGATCCTTAGCAGAAAGAAAATCTTTAAGACAGAATGACATACACCAAAGTGGTTTATCAGCACTGCACTAAAATTTTAAGTGGATCTATTTTAGACAGATTGTCAGCATCAAGATAACAAAATATAAACAGTTTTGCTCAAGAAAGGTAGCTGCCCACACACATTTGTCAACTGTTGTATTCTGTGTTCTAAAGGAAGAAAAATCATTCATCATGTTACAATCACTGTCCAGTGCAAAGCTGACCAAAAAGCATAACCATTAATTCATATCTGTCCATAGATGTCAACTCTCAGACACATATACTTCATACAAAAATAACAAAAAAATGCAAGTGTTTTACCAAGAGAGTCTTTAAAACCACCCTTGTGTAATTTTGAGGGAATTTACCTTGAAATGGGAAAGTGAAGGAGCTAGAGCTTAGAACTGCTACATGCTGGGGAAAGTAATCTTGGAAATGTAGAAAATGTAAATGGCTCTTCAGTGTAGTCTCTTAACTGGAAAGGAAGATAGGAGATAGACATATTTCTCCTGATATTTTATGTATTTTTCTAGGCTTATGGCAAGAGCAGCCCAGAGATACTCTCATGATGCAAAATTGCTGGAATTCCTGATACAGAACGAAGAGTTATTTTCATATTCATATCCTTAAAAAAAAAACCAAACAAACCAAAAAACCCACAAAAAGCCATTGCTCCATTTTGACAGTTAAGAGTTAGATTTTATTCAGAGGGAAAAAAATGTTGAAATTATGAATATCAGCAAATCCATTGTTTGATAACAACACTGATAGAAATCAGCAGGCTTACATGGACAAGGCAGACCTAAGATCCCATACCGATCACATGTTTGAGATGCTGATTGAGAAGAACTTTCACCCTAACTGATGGGATAGTTTTATTCTTCTCCTCAGTAGGATTTCCCTATCTCCACTTGGAACTGTGACTGGGCCTTTGACAAATGCTCAATTTGGAGTACTCAGGCTTAAAATAGAGACTTTAAGAAAAATCTTTAATTGGGGCTAAGCGCTAGTTCCTCATGCAGTTCATTGTTTAGAACAAGGAAGCAGGACTAAAGAGTTAACTGCTTCCAATAGTAAATACATCAGTGGCAGGCACATTACAAAGCTCTATACAATCCTATAGAGTAAATGGTGTACAGCTCATCGCAATTAGGCATGATCATAATGAAGAGCCAGAGGAGAGAAAAGAGGGCATGGGGAAAAACAGACCTTTTACAAATGTTTTATGTGAAGAGAAATTATAGCTAAAAGGGATAGTTAATTAGCTTAAAGAATAGGTGGTAATGCCTTCTCCTTGCAGGAAACTTTGAAAGCATGGAAAATGGGTGAGTTTTCTAGCTGCTGCTCTGGAAAAGGAGAAAACAATTCAAAGCAATACTGTATGTGGGTGTTTCTTAAAAGAGACTATAGTGGGAAGTGTGTGATCTGAGTAATTTGCTCTTAGCAGAGACAGTAGGCACTGTTGTGCTTACTAGAGACCCTGCATGTAGCCTTGTTTTCACTGGAATTCATCTGTATTATTATAGGTGCTTGTCAGTGACATAGATGCTTATGGTTTCCTTACCGGCCTTACATACTACTTTGAAGGCAAGAACCCATTTGGCTTGTGCTGGGAAGATTGCACAGAGGAGCAAGGTTACAGTAAGGCTCACCCTCTAGACTTTTTACTGTGTGCTGGCTAACCAGTCACCTGTAAAAACAATGTGCATTCTGAAATATCTTATTTGGGGAAGAAATAAAGAATAGCAATAATCTGTTATCAGATTATTGAAGAGCAGCACGTGTAACTTAAAATACTGTTGTGTCTATAACATACAGCCCATGGGGCAGTACCTGGAGATGAAGCTTTTGTAGCAGCAAAGAAGTTTGCAACAAGTCTCATTGTGAGTATCTTGGATAAGACACGTCTGTGTCGTTAATAGAAACATACACTCCACACAGATTCTCTGTTGTTTGGATATGCATATACTGTAGTTATTTGCCATAAAAGTCAGTTGAGTTTCATGCTACCAGGATGACCTTACTTCTGTTACAGCTGGCTTGGATACTTCTGTGTTATATCACAGTAGTTTCTGAGAATTGCAGAGTAGATGCAACCTCTATTTTGCAGTCTGGGATTTTGGAATTACAGTCACCACTTTCTGTGACAACTACGGATATGTTGTTGGTTAGCACTGTCATCATGTGGCACAAAATAGATTATGTTATAGTAGTGAATGGGATAACAGTATTATTTCTCAGCTGTTGATGCATATAGTAGTATATGTAACATACCTTATGCTCACAAAAAGAAAAATGTATTTATAGCAAGGGCCTGACTCTCTGTTGGTAAGTGGATGACTGCTGTGGGACTGCTCCAGCCTCTTTTGTCCCAGGGAAAGAAAAATGGTGTGTAGGGAAGTAAGGAGGAGATTAGTATTGCAGTAGTGTTTAATCTGTCTCCTTGCTCACCTGAATCCTATTAGTACCCCTGTGACCTTGCTTTTACAAGTTGCCTACTTCTATCATCTCCCTCAGTCTCCAAGGGTAAGTAATATTTAACTACATGTTCAGGTGTTGTGATATTGCCTCAACAACCCATAGTTTTTGTTGTGGTCTTTGTGGCTGTCCTGGTTTGAGCAGTAGCAGTCATTTTTCTCCTTCTTGGTAGCTGGTGCAGTGCTGTGTTTTGACTTTCGGGCTGAGAACGGTTGCTGATAGCAAGTATGTTTTGAGTTACTGCTCAAATCTTTGGTTTGTCCAAGGCCTTTTCTGAGCTCATGCTCTGCCAGGGAGGAGGGAGGCCGGGAGGAAGCAGAGACAGGACACCTGAGCCAGGCTAGCCAAAGAGGTATTCCATACCATAGCATGTCATACCCAGGATGTAACCGGGGGAGACCCGGGAAGGGCTGGAGCTCTGGGGGGATGGAGGAGGTATTGGTTGGTGCTTGGTCGGGCAGGGTGGGGTGAGTTATGGGTCGGTGGCTGGTGAGGTGTTGTATTCTCTTCACTTGTTATTGGCTTTATCATTATTATTTGTAGTAGTAGTAGCAGTAGTGATTTATGTTATACCTTAGCTATTAAACTGTGCTTATCTCAATCCGTGGGGGTTACATTCTTTGTATTCTCCTTCCTAACTCTCTGGGAGTTGGGGGAGCAAGGGGGGGAGTAAGTGAACAAACTGTGTGGACTTGGTTTTAAAGCACGACAGTGGCTAAGGCTGGGATACATAAAACAGACTTTTTAAAAGGACTTGCTATTAGCCTAGCTTTACTGCTGTTGAAATCAGTGGTAAGACTTATTGTGAGAACAAAGTTTTCAGCACTTCAAAAGCTTTTCTGTAAAATGTTTTATTTTCACTCATTGAACATATTTGCTTGTCCTGGCTTCATAGACAATGCTGTTGCAAAAAGATTGTCTTTCAGCAGTATTCTCTGCAGACCCAAAATCAACATTTCTTTGACTCCCCTTTTCTTTAAATCCTCTCTGATAAGGTCTGCCTTAGTATTTGAATATGTGCAAATAAAATGGATTCATGCCCCCAATTACATTTTCTTGTACATGAGCAAACAGTAGGATTAGAAATTTAAAGGATAAAACCTGTGTCAGTGGCTTTATCAGGAATTATGTGAATATAAGTCTGTTAAAAATTACACTTTATTGGTAGAAATGGATGTAAAAGGGAAACCAGAACCACAGAAGGCAGCTGTACTGCTGAGCACTCAGGAGGGTAAATGCAGGAGTGTAAAATTGTTAGTAGTATATGAATTAGATTCTTCAAGTCTTCCCAAATATTTCTTAAATTGTATTTTGTAGGCAAAAAAAAGATATATTTGTATCATATAGATTAAAAATGAAGCAAACCAACATTTTCTGAGTCCTCGTGTTTGTTTAAATTTAATTCAGCACTGATGTACACTGTGGGATGTCAAGAAAGAGAATGGAAGATGCCACTGGAAGGATAATAGACATGTTATTCTGAAGGAGACTTGTGTCCCTAAGATAATAATATGCAGATAAAACATTGCAAGAAATGACTATATGAAAATCTGGAAAGAATGAACAGGGGTTTGCACCGTATTAACACACGTAAAATCCTAGGGTAAAATAGGAAGTTTGAAGAAAATGCATTTTTCTACTCAGCTTTCTAGAAGTAAATGGTTATTGCTTTCATATCTATGGTTATATAGAGAATACAGTTTCAATAATTTATTCAGTTTCTCTGCAGAAATCTATCCTCAAGCTGTAAACCAATCTCATTAACTCCAGTCTTTAGGTGGGCAGTGCATCTGTACTAGATCAGTCCACTTCTGTCATTTTACAGAAATATCTATCTCCGAATGGGAAGACTTTGACATAACAGAAGGAAAACTTTCATACACCACCCAAGTGCTGGGACAGAGAGTTAAATGTCTTGAAAAGATTGTTTCTGTGAAATTTTGTTTGTTTTTTTGAACCGTATGGTTAAGCAGGGAGACTAAGTGGGAGGTGACTCAAACTCAAGAATATGTCACATAAATTACCAAGGCATGTTATGAACATATTTGAGGGAGAGAGCAAGAGGTGGGAGCAAATAGTGAACAAACCTAAAAATGGTAAAGGTCATATTGACAAGGACAGGTGGCAGCTGAAGAAGGCCTCTGTATTACTTCCTTGCAGTTTAAGCAAAGTTTTAGTGAGTTCTTCCCTCTCTCTGTGAAGTATGCGAGAGGTATTTTGTGAAGAACCCCAGTCAGTTCTTTGATAGAATTTCAGTGCAAAGGTGGGGGAGATGAATGGATCAGGCAAGACTGCAAAGTCTGTGGATAACAAAGTCTCTGCTGAATTGCACTTCAGCTATGGGCAGTTGCAGTGCAGAAATCTCTCTGTTAGATTTGGTTCTTCTGGAGGGTTATTTGATCGAACACAGCAGCCTAACCACCTTGGCTGTGCTGTGGTACTTAGTGTGTTCACATTGGTTGTTGTATGAGACTGTGATGGTAAGCCAAACTCTATTGTGAGCAGACATTTACATAAGCAGTACTATTCATGTTAAGGTTTGACGTCTGAAAATGCTAGCCTTGCTTGCTAGCATTTAGCTAGAAAATGTTCTTTGTGACTAGGTATTTCTGTCACATCAAAACCTACCAAAATTCCTTAAATGTAAGGTTTATTCATAATTGAAAATTTGTTATTTAATCTAGAGTTTAAATGTAGTTACATATGCCAAGTTAATGCCACAAAATAGCCTAAAAATATTCTTAAGCAATATGTCAGGTAAATTTTATTGCAGGTCCATTAGTATTACCATTAAGCAGCTGACTAAAGGTCATAATGAATACTTACTGTTTTATATCACCCAGGAGGTACTAAGCACAGCTGGAGTCTATTTCGCTACTTGAACACATATAATACTCAACAAATTGTCAATCAGTGGGTATGTCCATCGTATCAAATTACTTTGTCTGCCCAAGTATGTAGCAATTCTTCTAGTGTTCACTGCATAATAGACTGTAGGACTTTTTTAAGAAGAAAGTTCTTTCTAAATGGCCAGTTATGGCTCTATTTCAGGTTCTGCTTTTAATGTTGTGGTTGCGCTGGTATTTCAGCAACGCAGTGGGGTCTTGCATGGTTCTTGCTGACCAGTTTAACAAGTGGGAAAACAAGTATTGATATTTCTTGTTATCAAGATGATGAAAAAATATTCTAGAGATTTTATTATATTGGTACTTTGTCGATAATGTTTTTCAAGTTTTTCCAACCATATGATTTCTCCTACTGATGTCAAGTTCTGCTGGAACAGCAAGAAGAATATGCCCTTACCGTTATTTTTATAACAGCTGTTGCAAAATAGGCCTTAACCCTTCACAAATCAGTTTTGTTCATTTAGCATGGCTTGACCTTTTTTTTTTTCCTGTGAGGAGAAAAAATAAAACCAAACCAAAATAGATGGCTTACTTTATATACAGACTTGAGCTTACTTAGCTCTTCTTTCTTGTGAGAAGCTAGATATGATCATGCAGAGTTGTGCAAGTAGGATAGATTTAGGATTTGTTCGGCTGTTATTATCCATCTAATGGGTTCTCTGTAGTTCAACATAATTTGCAATAGGAAAGCCCTGACTTTAAAGTAAAAGTACTTGATCTTTTCAAGTACTAGTTTCTGCTGTTTCCAGTGGATTTTATGAGTACACACAGCTCCAGAGGACAAAGGGGCAACTACTTTATGAAAAAATATTCCACAATCCTCTTGGTCCTATTTCTTTTCACTACAGAAAGTCTATGAAACCTCAGACTACATTCAATTTCACATTCATCTTAGCAGCAATGACACTGTAAACCTACCCATTTCCTACAGGGCTTTTGCAATATATATTTTAGCACAGACATTCAGCAGTAACTGACTTTTGATCTAAAATGAACTAAAAATACTTTATTGTGGAAAATTGTGTGTGCGTATGTGAGTGAAGGAGAAAGGTTAGCCCTCAGCTGTGTTTTGCTTGAGTGTCTTTTGACATTAACTTGTTCAAAAGAGAATAATTGACACTCAAATAAGGTTATATTAACAAGCAAAAATAGGATCCCCATCTAGAAGTTCATGCTAAAAGGCCCTTAGGTGTGTGAATTTCTTTCCTAGTCTTCCTAAACACAATTTTTTTTCCTTTTATTTTCAGTTTCATCACTTTCCTCTTTAGTCCATTAGCACCAGGCAATCTCTTACTACTAGTAGCAATGAGATTCTTGCCTTAGCAAGGCAAGAAAGAGTTAAATTTTTATGGAAGAATACCTCCTTGGCCTTACCAGTCCAAGTAATTAAGCAGCCACACTTCAGTGGGCCTTGATATTTGAATGTTGCTGTTCTCCACACAGCTGAAGCTGGGAATATAACTGAGGTCACAGAAGAAAAGGGATGCCTCCGAGGTGTCCTAAATCTTATGGTTAATGCCAAAGTATGTGCTTGTCAGGTGGTGGTGCATAGCAGAGCTACAGGTGAAATGTTTTGTATTTAATTGACAAATAACTACAGAATTGAAGCCTTGTTAATGGCTGTCAGTATAGTTTTATGATGAAAAGACCTCGTCAGAGTGGCTTTCTGTTTTCTCATGTGATACCAGTCTGATGAATGTACTGTGTAGACACAGAGTATTTAGGCTTCAAGAAACCTGATGCCATCTTGGAATTAAGAACAGTAGCACTTTACACTGTCTCTGCAGTGTCTAACAAATAAACTGAAAATGGCCTCATGGGCAGATGGTGAAGAATAGTTTTTGGTGAAGAGTCCTTACTTCATGAGATGTTTCCAGTGTCATTATGCTATGACTGATTCTGGCAGTGTTTGATGTCACCTTTGATGATTTGACACCAAGCCATAACAGTTTGGCCAAGAACACATTTGGGTTAAGATTGGTGGCAAATTATGAGGGAGGGCATCCTCAGGTTTTTATCACTTAATATCACACAGACCATACCTTCTTGGATTAAAATGCATTTCTACACACCCAAAGTATAAGGTTGTATAGAAGAGACAAGTGTCAACAGAAATGACAACTGCATCCTGTCAAACAGTCGTCTTAAAAACTTTCTGAGGTCACGGTGGTGAGAGTATTGAATTGGAGCTCTTGGGAAGTTGTGCTCAGAAAGGCCAGTGGGATCTGGGTTCCCTGCATAACTGAGTAACTGCATAACTGCCAGTAGTGGGCTGGGAACTGTTTTTTACCTCCAAGTGAGCAACTCTTTCCCAATCAGTGCTTTACTAACTGTTCTCTTACAGGCCCTTTGTATTATGTGGTATGAAAGCATCTTGTCTTTGTCATTGTATTTCATGCTTCTCTAGCTCAGTGTTATGAGGGAGAATGTTATGAAGCAGAAAAACTAAGGTTCGAGAGTGATTCCTTGGGGAAAAAAAAGAACTATAGAAATATTCTCCTGAGGTGGTTTGTAGTCAAGGCAGTATAGGAAGATTTGTGCATCCTTGACCTGTTACTAGTCTTGCACAGCTTTTCTGTGCGCCTTTGAGCCGTCTTTAACATCCTGGAAGGTGCGGTGGTAGTGAAAGAGAGGGGAGTAGGTTCTGATCTAAACTTCTGAGGTGGGTTTCCTCTGGGACATTGTAGAAATCGTACTCTGTGCATTGGCTTCCTTTGTAAAGTAAGGCCAATACCTCTTCCCAGTCCTGGAGGCTGTCTGAAGGTAAACATGTTAATGGCAGCATAAGAATACTGCTGCAGTGAGCTCCTTAGGGAAACCTTTTGAGTAAATGAGGCAAATGTGTTATAGGGGGATACAAATGAGTCTGCTAAAAGGAATCTCTTCCTCACAAACACTGAAGACAAATGCCAGCCAGTCTACCTGAATCCTGGCTGTGAGTTTGTTTTAAAAACGTATTTAAATGCTTAAGACTTAATTTTGAATGTTGGCATTGTGTATTTGTAGAAGTGCTTCAGTTCCATATAAGCATTGGATATCCATTTACATTCAAGAATGTATCAATCCTTTATTAAATATATACTCCAAGGTCCCAATATACTGACTCCAAGTAGCAGTTCTACATCCATGTATACTTTATCCCTTCTAAAACATTTAGCTCTGTGTAAAACATTTAAGTCCCTTGCTATCTGTAAGTACTGAGGTAACCATGTGCATGGCCAGAGAAGACAAAGATTAGCTGTTTATTAACATGATCATTAATGTTTTAAAACTGTGCAAGTCTTTTAAAATTATATAGATGCAAAGAAATCTTCATACAAAATTGTTTCTGGACTAAATATAGTTTACTGAAAGACAGTAAGCCTACAAATGTGGGAAACCCAGAGAAATGCTCAAACTGGTCAAAATAAGGTATAAATTTGTCTTAAAAATTGCTTACTGATAAAAATACTAATGTTTGTTTCTTGCTTTTAGGTAGCCAGAATCTTCTTACTAACATTTGTTCTCCAATTCTTTGCAAGGTGTAGTTGCTAAGTTATTCAATAGCTAACTGACAATAATTAGTCTATTACGATGATTAATGCTTATTCAGGACATTTAATTTGCATGCTATAAGCACAGTGAGACAGCTAATTTGAAGTTATGCCAAATACAGTATTTAGTTTTTATATACAACATTTGTTTGGCTTTCTGAATATAAAATAATTGACAGAATAATCATAGCCATGGATGTTAGGTCAGCAAGTTTTCATTTCGCCTTTTAATAACAATGATGTGTTACTTGGTGAACCAATTAGCAAGGTAAACTTTACTTGCATTAAAAAATGCGTAAGGCTAAGGAAGACTTTCTAAATTGTAGTTAATGGAATGTCAACAAAGATGCATATTCTGTCATTTTCACCCAGGTGAAAGCCATCTGGCCTAGACAGATAGCATTTCTCCAGCTTTTCACAGGGAAGGATACAAGGTCATTTTTAATGCACCTTGTGATCAGGATTGACTTTAGGTATTTCTTTTACTTATGAAAGTAAATTAAATTACTTGGCCTGAGACATGGGTTTAAATGGTGGGCGAATAATCTTTTTAATCATGGCTATAACAAGCCTTCACATTTTGTCCTCAGGAAAAGGCTGCATATACATATGGATCTTGCATCTTGTCCAGCACATTTGGAAGGGCAAAATTTCTTTGCTGCTTCTGATTGCCCATGTTCTTGACCCAGGTAGCAGAGCACGTTTTAAAATATGCTGCTCTTCACCAAAGACTTCAGTGTCACTGGATTTGAAACTGAAATCTTCCTAAGTGTGCTCCAGAAAAATAAGCCAATAACACCTAGGGGGAAAAGGGGAAAGTATCCACAGTTATATCTGGAAAGCAATCTGATGCCTCTGGAAGGTAAGGGAAAGACACGTTTCTTTACTGTAACCATTGACATTTTCTTTGAAGTCTAAGGTTTCAACCTAAGAATATATGAGAAAATGAACATGAGCCAGCTTCAGTGTGCACTCACAGCCCAGAAAGCAACCGTATCCTGGGCTGCATCAAAAGGAGCATGACCAGCAGGTCAAAGGAGGTGATCCTGCCCCTCTACTCTGCTCTTGTGAGACCTCACTTGGAGTATTGTGTGCAGTTCTGGTGTCCTCAACATAAAAAGGACATGGAACTGTTAGAACAAGTCCAGAGGAGGCCACGAGGATGATCAGGGAACTGGAGCACCTCCCATATGAAGACAGGCTGAGAAAGTTGGGGCTGTTCAGCCTGGAGAAGAGAAGGCTGCATGGAAACCTCATAGCAGCCTTCCAGTATCTGAAGGGTGCCTACAGGGATGCTGGTGAGGGACTATTCATTAGGGACTGTAGTGACAGGACAAGGGGTAACAGGTTAAAACTTAAACAGGGGAAGTTTAGATTGGATGTAAGGAAGAAATTCTTTACTGTTAGGGTGGTGAGGTGCTGGAATGGGTTGCCCAGGGAGGTTGTGAATGCTCCATCCCTGGCAGTGCTCAAGGCCAGGTTGGATGAAGCCTTGGGTGATACGGTTTAGTGTGAGGTGTTCCTGCCCATGGCAGGGGGTTGGAACTAGATGATCTTAAGGTCCTTTCCAGTCTTAACTATTCTATGATTCTGTGATTCTATGATATTGCAAAAGTCCTCCATGGAAATAACAGGAAAGTAGATAACATCTCAGTCCACCTAACAGTCAAACCTGTAGTCTAATAATCTCTGCTTAATAAACATTTCTGATTGTTTTCTACACAAGGTGTTTCTGGCTATTCTCTCCAGCTGATCAAATGGCAGTGGCTGGAATGTGAGACACTGAAGAAGAATCTGTCTTTTGTAAAGTGTCCCATATTTTTTTTTACCATTATCTCTTTTGATTTTACCATCTAACAATCTCAAATTCAAAATACCTGGGATATGTTGTGCAGGATATTTGTTCTTGCTCGTGCTATGGTTTCTTCAAACTGCTGAGAAAGTGAAGTGTCAGGATGCTTTCTGACTTTGAGGAATAAGAGGAGGAAGAGGGAATTGTTCTCCTAGAAGTGATGACAAAACCCAAAGACTCTGTCACTTGCCCAGGGTCCTTTTAACCTTTTGTTACTTTGGAGAAGCTGTCAGACTGTTAATCTGTATAAAATAGTGGACCTATTTCTGTCCACTTGATCTCGCTTACCCTAAAATGATCACAAACTAGTAGTGCAGGTTATAGCAGGTTATGGTGTAGATTATAGCCTGCGTTTATCCCAGCGCTCCCACTTTCTTGCTGAAGCGCAGTCGTAACATTTACCACTCTCTTGCAAGGAGCCAATTAGTGTGTTCTGAATCCAGTTAAAGTAGAATAGAGAAGCAATGACTGCACTGGTAAACTAAGACCAAGCACAGATTTAAATACAGCACTAAAAGTGTTCACAGGGCTTTACTGCTGCCACATTTGTTGCATGTTTTTTTTGATGCAACTAGCCCTCTCCTTGATGATGCCCAGGTATGGGTCAGGGGTTTTCATAGGCCAGAGACTGTTTCTAATAAGCAGGATGAATGAGGGCTGCCCTCATGGTGGAGGTGGGAAGAATCTGGCCCATAGATTGGAGCCATGCCACACCACTTAGGCCTTTGCCACTTTTTGTTTACAGTTACAGGCTTAGACTAATGAGAAACTGTTCACCCTTTCTCAGTAAGAACATGAAGAAACTCTGGTTTTCTATCACCTACTTGGATCCTCTGTTTTATTTTCCTATTAGCAGCTCCCAATACCTCATTATCACCTTTGTAACTTACAGGAGTACAGAGTGCAGACCAGTTTAAAATCTGCAAGAGCCTTTGGCTTCTGTTGTGGCTCCTGGAGCAGGGCCAGGGTATAAACTGCTAGTGGCAAGTTTACAACAGTGCTCCAATTGTGGGTGCCACTGCTGGGGCTTAGGGAGGTGGCTGAAGATTCTAACAGAAGGGATGCTGTAGATTAACCCTGTGACAAGCTGTGTGTTCTCAGTGCGAACTGCTCCTGATTTTCAAAAGCAATTGTAGTTCCCTATCTATGTGTGCTGGACTATCATGTACTTCCAACACAGGGAAGCTTGAGAGGGGATTCTTTTTGCTATGCTGAAGCTCCCTCTGTCTTTGTACTCTAGCTAATGTAATCAGATATTAATTTGCCTCTTACTTTATTAGCTCCATATTCAAACGCTTACTATGTAGCTATTTTGTGAGCTTATTTCTGAAATAGATTATAGCACAGTTAAAAAAATCAGCCTCATAGCATTGCATATATATCCACTTAGTACTACACTAGTCATGCATTAAAAATACTTCTGATCTGGTATTACCAGGGAAAATTAACTGTAGACTGAAAGGAAAATTGGCACATCACCCTTGAGTCTCAATCCTGTTCTTTCAGTCTTGGACTTATTCAGATCTGGTGCTTGAGTAATTTAAGCACATAAGGCAGTGATTTGGTTCTTACTGATTCACAGGCAAAAATCATCATTTTCTTAGTTTGATAAAAACTGTTCTGATGGAAATGCAAATCTTCAGGAAAAGCACTGACATGGTTTAAGTAGTCCAATGCATATTTCTGATCACTTACATGGGGCCAAGATCTACCCTAGCTGAAGCACAGCTCAGTTAAACCAGAACATGAAACACACTCCTGGGAGAGCAGCTGTCAAAGAAACATCGGTATTATATTAAATCCCACCTATGCTGATAGTTGGAAAGCAATAAGGTTGCATTAGTAATGGATAAATCAAACTGATGAGTTATTGAAACAAATGATTTTTTTATTTTTAAATTGAAACTGTTCATGTGTGAAACATGTTGAAGCTCAGAGTAGGGCTCACAATAGGCTTCCCAATGAAGGATTGGTTTGGGGTGTTTTTTTTTTGTTACAGATGCAGTTGGATTTCATTGTTGAAAATTTAGTTTAAACTTGCCCTTGTGAAACTTGGAAGTGTTTGATGTTAGTTTTGCAGCCTTGAATTCACCATGCAGGAGCTAAAAGTCCAGTAATGTGGAAGTCACACTGATGATTTGCCAGTAACCAGTGGCTTGCAAAACATGTCATTTTTTTACTATTATTTATTTATTTATTTATTTATTTACTGTTTCACTTGTGAATTTCTACATTTAGCTCTTCTCTTTTTAAATAACATGTAAAGGTCCCTTGTTGTTTGTGTATTACTGATACAATTCTTCAGCAACAAAAAAAACAGAAGAAGGCACTAGTGCTTTCAATAGAGGGTGCCTGATTGATAAGCCAGTTGCAGCCAAACCTGCACTTGCTAATTGTCTTTCAAATGCCCTCATTAATCAAACAGAGGAGTAACTCTGACAGGAGGGCTGTCACTGTTTTCATGATTTCCTACCACTCACCTCACAGTGTGAGACCTGGCTTCGTACCCAAATCATGGCCTTTAAAGCAGTTTTAATGTGTGCTTACTGCAGAGCACACCTGGCTTCGGTGGGATGGGGGGCCTGCCCAACTCCAAGGCATGATCTATCCCAGGAGACCAATTTAGCAGTTATTTAATGATTCATAGCTTGATGTCTGGAAATGAGTGCTCTGCACGATAACATATATAAACAAATTTAATTAGTTTTTGCCTTTTTTGCATAAGTAGCCACCAGTGTATTAAGGCTGCAAACAAACCAGGTAGGCTGCCTGGAAAGTCACTGAAGCTGGTTAAGAGCTTATCTTTGAGAAAGACCGGTGATTTCTTTCATCTGCTGATAGCCACTGATGCCTGTTTGGTCAGGTCCTGAAGCTGCCAGGTTTGCTTATTAAGGGAGAGGGAAGCAGCTATCACAATTATCTTCTTAACTAGATGTTAAAATCATGCATCTACAAGAAAATCCATCAGTTTCTTCTCCACTTCCATTCAAAACTAAAGAATATAGGATTTGCTTGGAATTATTTTAAAAAGACCTGCTTCATATTTCTGATTTGCAGTCTGTTCCAAGTACTATTCAGTAAACATCAACCTAAGTTATTGTTCAGATATAGGGATTTTCTGGGTTTGTGTTTTTATTGAACATGCATCAAAACATTGTAAAATTATTTCTAGTTGTGTCTGCTAAAAATAAGGTGAAATACTTTAAGAAAGCAAATTTAAAGCTTAAGGGACAATTTTTTGGCTTTTTTTTAGCCTTCTCCTGCAACATTGCATAATTAACAGTGGTGCTGTCTGAAGCATATGGAGGTTTTGTTTCTCTGCTGCTAAGAGTTTCATATACTCTGTAGAGCTGAATTCTAGACTTGTTAGTCCAGAATTATATCTTGTCATTCTCCTAAGCAATATAAATGAATATATTTTGCATGGAAAATATTGTAGCTTGCATATGTATTTATATGAAGTGAAATTCTTTAATAACATTTCATAGGGCTGAAAATTATTAAGTGAAACACATAGATAAGTTTTATACTACGCAGCAGAATATGGCTGGGCTTCTTCATTTGGGAGCAACCTCCATTCACCAAGTGCAGTGGTTGCTCCTATGAGAGGTGCCTTTTCCTCTAAAAGGGTGGTTAAGTCATAAATTTTTGCACATCTTGGTTTTAGATTGCAAACTGCCTAAACCAGACAGTCCACTTTCCTGAGCATGCATTGTGGTATGGGTTGTGTCAGTTCCAACTGTCCTGCAGTCATCACTTTATAAACACGATCTCAGGCTGAAGCAAGGGGTATAAAACCTTGGGTAAGATGATCTTTTACTCTCCACAAATGAAATCCTGTCTCCAGCAAGTTTGGTGGAAACTTTGTGATTGATCTCAGTGGGGCCAGATTTTATTTCACATCTTTACTTTTGTTGAGGTATTGCCAACATGAAAGCAATTAGGTTTGGGGGAGAAGGTGGGCAGTGGGGACAAATTGGTTGAGAACTTTTTCTTTTAGGAGTTTAACAGAGACCAGTAGCTCATTTATACTAGTACCTCCCAACACCCATCAGAAAAAGTATTTTCTCTGTGTCACTATTAATTTTATATCAAGGCATTTTATTTTATTATGACAGCCAGGGTTCCAAGTGGTGAGATTTATAGGGCATGTATACCTTGGAGATACTGTCTCCTCTTTTCTCTCCTCAGTAGCCCAAAACAAAGAGCTTTATGGAGACACATTAAAAACTAGGTACCTGCTCCTAAAATTTGACTGACTGTAATCAAACCAGTAGCATGTGGGTAAACATTTTCAAATGCCTATGATTAATTTTGTGGACTGATTCAATGCCCTTAAGCTGTGCTCTATGGAAACTCATAAGGATTTCTAATTAGTGTCACCATGCCCCCTATAAATCGACTTTCTCAGGACTTTATATCTTGGTAATATAAACTTGTCCTGCTGTGAGAGGTCTCAGCATCATGGCAGAATTGCTATTATTTTCACTGCATTTGAAAAGCAATTTCTACATCTTGCCCCATCCTCCAGAAACTCAGTCTTCATTTTTTGCTGTGTGTATTACAAACACAATACATTTAGGTTTTTTTTACTTGAAATATTTATGCCATTAGCTACTATTCTATTGAGAGCATGATGAGGAATCAAACCTAAACTCATCTATAAAAATAAAGCTATGAACAGAATAGTTGTTGCTCTTCTGAAGGAAAATATTTGATGGTGCATTAGTGCTCAGAGAATATAACACCTTCAAGAGACAGAGCTCAGGGATTTTGGAAACATGCAGGAATGAGAAACCTTAAGACAAAGGACCCAATTTTGTCAAGTTCACTTTAATTAAGTGATCTTTATCAGTGCCCACTTCTATAGTTTGGGCTGTACAGTTACAGCCTAGTAACTGTTAGCTGGCTGCCTGTAGTGACCCCTGACAGACTTAGTCTATAGGCCCCTTGCTGGGGAACATCTGACTACTTCTACCTCTAAGCTTGTTGGCTCTTTCAGACTTGGTCTCCCAAAATCAGGATTGCACTTTCAGAGTGACAGAGCACTGGAACAGGTTGCCCAGGGGGGTTGTGGAGTCTCCTGCATTGGAGGTATTCAAGGCCCACCTGGACAAGTTCCTGTGTGATGTACTCTAGGTTACCCTGCTCTTGCAGGGGGGTTGGACTGGATGATCTTTCCAGGTCCCTTCCAACCCTTGGGATTCTGGGATTCTGTGATTCGTATTTAAGTGCTTTTTCAAGAGCTGTGAGACGTTACACTATCTTAAGACTTCAGGTATGGGTTCTTCTGACTTGATCTGATGTGAGTAGGAGCCACTTCAGGCTTGGCCATCTGAAGTTTTGTATATATGTTGAATTCAGTTGAGAGATCTGTTAAGGAGCACAGGGATTACTATACAGAATCCCCTAAATAGGCAATACAGTGCCTAATCGCTTTTGGGACTGGCTAGAGTCTGACAGAGTTAGTACAGGTACCACCTTGACAATTACACATTGCTGTACCTGCTTCTTGGGGAGTTTTCTGCCTGCTCTGAAGGCTGTGCTGTGGCATAGTGCTTGACATGCTACCTTCTATGTAACAGGTGATGTTTTCACTATTCAGGTAAATGAGGAATTTATTTGTATTCTGTCTGGTCTCTAACCTTCAGCATGTGGTGGTAGTGATTCCCCATGACAACTATGCAGCCAGCTAAATAGAACATTTGCTTGGGAAAGACATTGTTAGTTATTTATGTTTTAGATATGTTTGTAGTGTATTTAGTCTAGTTGTTGCTGAGAAAAACACTGTGCCATTGCCATTTGGGATCAGCCATGGGTTTTCAGCTATGCCTATGCTCCAGCTACCTTCCTTTGTGGGACTCTTGTTAGGACCATGGCAAAAAAAATTTGCTAAGTGCTTCCCTAAAAGTACTGTTAAGTAGCATCTGGCTGCAGGTAGTTAAGTATAATAGTGTTTAAAATGTGCTAAAATTCAGGGAGTGAATAGGAATTAGTAGATGACAGTTTCAGTTTTGGTTAGATGTCCAGAGCTAGCATTGCACGCAGCTTTGCACATGTTGAGATCTGGATTCTGTGTGAGCTGAGCAGGAGAGGAGAACCTGCCGCAGGGTAACTGCAAGCAGATCAGTAATCAGATACCTAATAACTTGACAGACTGCTATAGGCACAATTTTAGCAAATAGATTGCACTGTAGCAACACGGTATAGAGTGATATTGTAGGTTAGGCAGACTGGAATAAATGGATTGAGTTGAATAAAACTGATTAATTTTTTTTATTGTTTTGGATGGTCATGTTCCAAAACTTATTTTCTTTAGCAATAAGTTGTGGTGTATTAAAAATGAACAAGATTATAAAGGAGCTCTTGTTAGTAGTAAATAGAGCCTTTAATTTTAGTTTTTCTTTTGTTTTTCCATTTTTTCTTGTATATTATTTTAACTACCATTCTAACAGTTATTTTATTAGCTACAACTTTTTAGAAAGGAAGAAAAAATATGCAAACGGTGTCATAATATAATACTTAAGGAACATTTTATGTTTATATTATAGAAACTATGTTGCTAATACGTATCTGGTGAGAGAAAGAGATGGGAATACATTGGTGGAAAAAGACATATATGGTAAGAAGTTGTCATTAAAAAAAAACATAGAGGACTGTCATTTAAGTAAAACTCTGATGGATCATGGATTAGATTCTATCTGAGGGCTCATTTAGCCGTAAGGTATGGAATGTATCTGTGAGTACAGTGCTAATGGTGAGTGTTGCTCTAATGGATCATCTGTCCAAAAATAATAATTGAAAGGACCTTTCTGGAATTGTAACATTAGCTTATCCCATGGGAAAAATGTGTAGCTGGAAGGCTTCTGTTATGAAGGAGAGAAGCACAGAACAATTTGTCTATCAGTGGTGTCCTGTGCTTAAGTTGTATGTTGCTGTGAAGTTGTGAAGGTTTAAATCTAAAAACTGAAACTTAATGTCAGACTGTTGGGCAGAAAAATTGTAGTGAAAGGTGCTTGTTGCATTTTGGTTTATAGTAACAAAAATACACCCAAAATGCTTCACTAATGGATTTGGAAAAGTTATCTTGTGGAAGCCAGGTCTGAATAGGACAGAAAAAAAACAAAGCGTTATTGCTGCAGCAGAGTCTAGCTATTTTTGCCTTTTATTTTCCTGTTTTTATTGTGTTAACTTATTGGCTTGAAACTATTGACTTGAAATTATTGACTGATTAAAACAGAGTGTTTTTATGAGGGATAGACTTGTGAAAGTCAACTGAAAAGTAATTTGGGAGTTTGGTGTGAAAATTTTATTCTCAAGGAACAGATGCTTAACCCTACTAATTTGTCAGAGATGCTGGCTTTGAGCTCTGAAAATTGGGCGTGAAATTCAGGTGCCTTCACTGAGACACTAGAAATGTAGATGTCGAAGTCTGGAGAAGTCACCCTTAGATTCGCTTTACAGTCAATAGGGGAAAAATGGGCACCTTAAGAAAGTGATTCATCTCAGCCTAAAATAGGCAGGTCAGATGACTTGCCCCCTGGAGGCGCCTGTTTCTCTCCATTGAGAAACATTGTAGGCTCATAGAAGAGCCTACAGTGACAAACTAAGAATTAAATGTCTAAACTTTTGTTGTCTAAAGCTAGGTTAGATGAATCTCACCATGTGTTAATAAGGACAGGCACTGCCAGCCACACTAATGTTGAATAACAGCTCCCTTGGGGGTACTCCAGTGGGGCTCTTTCTAGAGAGAATTGAGATTATTTGACTAAGAAACTCTGGGGCCCCAAGCAGGATGATGGTTTTACATTATTGTTTTTTTCCCCTTCTTAGGTTGAGTAGTGGTAGGTGATTTTATTTTAATTGGAAAAAGAAAATCCTGTTTTTTGATCCTGTGAAATCTTAAAAATTAAGGTTTATTTTATTCTTTTTAAATTATTTATATGTATTTTATTTAGCACTCTTGAGTGCTAAAGCTGCTATGGCACTTTTACAAAAGCAGATGGCTGTCTATCGAGTGTTGTCCGAATTTCCCTTCCCCATTTGTTGTGTTGTAGAGTGTAGATAGGTAATGGCTTCCCTGTTAGACTGGTAAACATAGTGGAACTGAGAGGGAGGTTTTAAAAGGTGGGCAAAGTATGCTGGTCATGGGGAACATCTGTGAAATTGAACACCTAGCTACAGTTATAGTCAGAAAGCACATCTGTTTAAAAAATAAATAACTAGAAAATTGAGAAAGGTATGAGAATGAATGGAAGTACTGTTTTATGTAACACTTGCTATGAACAGGGTGAATCCAGGAAGGTTATAATGTTACAAAAACTTCTGGAGAAAAGTTGTGGTTTTGTGTAGTATACAAATCAGCAAAACAAGAACAATCAGAAGACCTTTGCTTGAATGGAAATTGACTGAGCATTCAGATAGAATATTCTCAGCCTTCTAGGTCACAGGATACTTTTCATGCTGAACTACTGTAAATACAAACCAATTTGAACATAACAGGAGCAAGAGGGCTTTTTGCTTTTGCCAGCAACCCCAGATGTGGGAGGACTGAAAAAGTCCCAGTACTATCAATGACTTCTTTTATATTTCCTGTTGTTCAGAGAACCTGCCAAGCGTATACTAATTAGAACTTTGTGCTTGAGATCATACTGGTTCAGTGAATTTATACCTGAGCTGAACTGTGTTCAGTTAGAGATTGTTCTGACAGCCATAGACAGGGCAAAGTGGCTCAATGGTTCAACATACCTATAACCCTCCTTCACCTGCTTTTTATTCTCCACCACTCCCCAGCCTCTTCCCCCCACCCGACACAGTCTGACAGATACTAAAAGTAGAACATAGATTGTCCCAGCATCTTGAATGTACTAGTGGATTTTTCTTTTTTATTTCCAATTTAAAACAAAAAGTCTAAGCAGACATAGGTTAAACTGTTACAACTCTGGAAGATAAACATTTGTACCTTCTTTTGCTCGTATGGCCACAAGATAAGGCCGGACAAATAGACAATTTAAATGCTGCCTGTTAACTAACATGCCAAATATTTTTTCATGGAGAAATAGGTATATGAGCTTAGCTGCTTGTAGTTTACCAAGAAAACAAACAGGCTTTGTGCTTTGACTTGGATTTGGGTGCTGACTTCAGTAGTAGTTATAGGATACCTAAATAGACAGCATCAATAAACCTTTGTATAATTTAAATTCAATTCATAATTGAAAATATAGTCTGTGTCCTTCTGAACAATTCAGAAATGAGGTAGTTTTGAGCATGTGCCAGGAGCTGCATGCATGCTGCTAATCAGTCTTGTGTGTACAGCCATGTTGACAAAGGAGGCCCATGACTTGGTGAAGAAGTCTTGCATTAGTGAAAATGCTCAAAGGAATCATCTCCATACAGTGAGCTGCTTTGCCTACATTTACTTTTCAATTAGTCCTGTGTTAAACCTTCAAAAATATCTTTGAAGACTGTTCCTCACTCCCGTAATCTCTCTTTGCTGAAAATGAGTGACCGCAAAGTGAACTAGAATAGAATTCAGTCTCTTCTTTGTAAGAACTCGAAGAACTGATAAAAGCTTGACTTTAATACAGGTATGTGATAATATTGCTGTTATAAGGTACCCCTTTTTGACCATAGAGAAAAAACAGCTGAAATGTAGTCTGACTCCCCGATTTCTGTTACTGAATCCATTTCTTATCATGCAAAGCCTTCTTAATTAATTGAGAAGATATTTCATCAGAAAGATGAACAAAACAGAATAAAAATTACATTAATCTTGTAAAAAGGCAAAATTCACTGTACTTTTGTGAACATTACTATTTGCCATCTGGAGACAGGTAAGACTTGAAATAGGAGCATTACTTTTAATGCAAGTGAAAACCGGGGGAGTGTAATAATTCTTTCAAGAGTAGAGAAAAGCATTTTGTCTTAACTAAAAATCAGGGATTGTCTTCCCTAGATTGGGATGGCTGGAAAGTAATTTTATATACCTGTTTTCAATTCTGTTCATTTGGAGTGTAACTTATTTACTCAGAAAATGTTTATATGGAAACATATAGTGGGGCCTTTCTAGCTACTCTGAATTTCAACAGTGTCAGTCTTGATAGCCTTCTTCCAGGACTGCTGTGATTGGAAAAAGTCTATATTCAAATTTTTACTGAACATCTTCCTGAATTTAATTCCAGAATAATAACAGCACTGTTATGCTTCAAAAAGAATATTTATTTTCATATGGTTTAAGAGGTGTTTCAGGGCCTAACATCAATGAAATTTCTCAAGCTGTTGAAAGGATGGTCTGAGTAACTCTTTTAGAAGCTCACTTAGTAGAAGGGGATGGTAATTTTTGCCCTTACAGAAATTATGACATGGTTAGTCTGTTAAGAAGACTGTAGTATCACTAGGCAGGTATTTATTTGTTGTGGACCCTCCAAGAGTTAGAATATTTGTCATTTTCAGTTAACACTCATCAGTGTTGAGTTCACCAGAGTCTTTTCCTGTTGTTACCCCAATGTTCTGTTGATAGATTTCTTTTTTAACTCTTCTGTGTTGCTTCAGTGATTACATGTGAGTTTTTCCCATAAATTCCATTTAATTTTTTTTCCTTGTTGCAGTGGACTTTATCAGTTATAGCAAAGAATAATGTCTCGTGTTCAGAAGTAAGAGTATTCTGGGTATAGAAATTGAATGATCAGATTTGACAAGGTTAGCCTGGAAAAACTGAATGCAGCATGGCTGCTGGCCTAATTACCTTGTTCTTGTTGAATTCAAGTTCTGTCCTTAGTAACAGACAGTGACTGGAGCAAGCACAATGGAAAATCTCTTGAAGAGACAAGACAAGACGTGAAATAGGACATAGAGTTGCTTATGTTAGTTGTACTAGTGAATTCAGTGTTTAAATGATGTCCATCTTCTTTCTAAGTCTCATAATTTTCATTATGAGTACATTTACATTAGTGTTTTACTTCATGTAAGAGGTGTACTTTGTTCTCACTTGCTCCGTTTCTCTGTTTTGGTAATAGTAAGGAAGTCCTGGAAGTGAAAGACCCAATGCAAACATATGGATACAAAGCTTAGGATGCTGAGGTGAATTTATAAGGACTAATAAAAGCCACCTTACTGCACGCATATTGTTAAATCACCTTCTGTCTGTGCTTAGCAAATAACCTCAAAGATAACAGATATCTTTGTCAGTACATTTGGTCGCCTTTACCCAAAATGCTTTTCAAAACTCACATTGCCAGCTGTGATGGATTGTTGTTCTCTGTATAGTATTCCCTTTTGTGCCTTATAAAGGGAATGCAGTATTGAGTGAGCTTCTAGTATTACTAACTTACCAAAGGTGTTTTGGTTTGCTTCAAACACCACGTATCTTAGTTTTGCTTTCTTTGTTTCCTTTTCCCCATCTTACTGGATTTGTGTTTCATTAACATGTCTCTAAAATATATTTCCAAGTGAGTTTTGGAAAAAAACAATGTATTATGGGGAAAACCTTAATTAATTGTAACATTTTAGTCTAGCATCATTGACTAATTTCTGTATGTCATGGTTTAAGGTTGCTGCTGCAGTTACTGCTAAATTTTGCTGTACATTGCCATGATGTTAAATGAAGGACTCAATAGCTGACGTGTAATATGCCTATAATAAGAGAAATGGAAATGGGCAAACCCTGGCAATAGAGAACAGAAGCAAAGTTTTGGCTGGGAAGAGCAGTAAACCCTTAAAAAATAGATGTTTTAGGCATTAAATGATCTCTACCTGACAAATATAACCTAATGCTGGCTAGAGCTCTTGACCACTTTTTCTGTTTGCAATAAGGGAGGATCAGTTCCTTCATCCATAGGCACAGTGTGAGTTGTGAAATATGACTGTGCCATTTAGGAAGCCCTAGCAATAAAAACTTTGACTAGTAACTGGTTTGGATGGATTCTCTGCAGATAATCTTAGCACTGAATTTGAGCACTTAGTACTTGCCTTTTCAGCAGAGCAGAAAAATCTGCTTTCATTACATGAGCTTTAAGACTATTTGTTGGACTTATCTGAGAATAATGATGAGAGGTGGGTAGAATTTCTCCAGGAGAATGAGCAGTCTCTTTCTTGGCTGGCAAGACCAAAGGGTGAGAAGTTAGTTGTTTCTTACTGGAATGGTCTTTATCAAATACAGGTCAGCATAAGCCCAAGCTATCAGTCCTGTAACACAGAAACTTTTTGTAGGACTTCACTGCATGTTTCAAAAGAGTTAAGTATGTATTCATACAGCCATGTATATTATTCTGTATACAGAATATTTTACCTTGAACAAGAGAAAATTAGCCTACAGCCATATATAATGCAAACAGGACAGATTTTTGAGAGCAGAAGTTCCTAAATTTGCAGTGTCCTTTTAAAGCCATGATTCTACAGGCAGGAATGTCTCCCTTTGCTTTAGCTGAGGCCTTTGTGGTTCATCACATTAAGAAAAACACTACTGGGCCTTGGGAATAGACTGTCTGAAGCAGTTATTTCTTCAGTAATCTGTTAGCGTACCTGAAAAATAGTGTTGGTGATTACTTTTTTTTAGGTTGTGCTGATTTGTGTTTGGAAATGAGATGCCAGTCAAGTTACATCATTCAAGGCTCTATAATACTTCTTTCTTGCCTGCACTGATCAGCAACGAACTGACTGCATTTAGGGTACCAGTACTAGAATTCACTGATAAATAATTGCTGAGATCAGGGAGTCATGCCAGCCATTCCTCTATTTTGAGTGTGCACAGACTAAGTTTGTTTAGGAGATTTCTCTTCCCAGCCAGCTTTAGAAGTATTTTTTGAAAAGACAAATACAATAATAGACTCTAAAATGATTAGAGAGTCTGGTCTATAGAAGAATCCTCATTGAAAGCATATAGACCAGATTCTCACAAAAATACCAAATTTGAAGGTTTGATGAATAATATTCTAGGCTTATTGAAGCCAGCAATAATTGCATATTTTCAGAATTGACAAACCAGTATTTCACTCAGATTTGGGTTTGAAAATTCAGTTTGGACCTTTTTTTTTTCTTTAATATTACCATATTTGCCTGCAGTTCTAAATCACTGTGTGTTTTGGGTTTGTTCGTGAAATGCGAAGTGTCATGTTTTGTTCCTAGAGAAACTCTTGTATGTGTTTGTGTGTAGCAGTTTTACATGACATCCAGAGGTGGAAGCTGCTTGCTTTGACAAGATTAGGTTGGAAAGGTGACCACTTTCCTTGAATAAGAAAGCCAGAAGGCCAGAACATGCCATTTCATTAGACAGCCCAGGAATCTCTTCTCACAGAAAAGGAAGGAGAATGAATGCTATAGATTTAAAATAACTATTTCAGCTCTTCTGTAGCCTGGAAAAACTTTACTCTTGAGCAATATTCTGTTAATGACCACCATTGGGCCAGATGTTCACCACATGTAAATCAGTATATTTCCGTTGACTTCAGTGGAACTAGGCCAGCTTATGCTGTCTGAGGATCTGTTCCCTCAGCTTTCTTTCTAAACCAGTAGTGATTTTAGATAAGGAGGTGCAGTATTATTTGTCATAGTTCCAGTTTCCAGTAGAAGGGAAAAAGAAAATTAACGTTTGTATTCACCTCATCAGTGTGAGAACAGATTACGCTGTGTCAAAGAATGAAAGCAATTCTAGTAATCAAATTTAAGAAAGCTAAATGTAACAGATTTTCTTTGCTTTGGAGTGCGTGTTTCTGCTTTCAAAACAAAACTTCATAATTTCTAGATGGCCCTCTAGTTCTCAAAGCTTCTGATACCACTTAGGCCAGTGGAGTGGAATAAACTGAGCATATTAACCTGAAAAAGATCCCAAATTTTCGTTGTTTATTGTTCTTTTTTTTTTTTTTTCTAAATTAAGACAGACTCATGCAGGGGCTCTAAGAAGTGGGAAGAGCTCTGCGAACTGGGTGCATTCCTTCTGCCTTTTATTCTGCTCCCATTCAGCACTTATAATGGTAATGAAGTCTAATTACAAATGCATGTGACTGCCTGTTGTAATCTGTCAGTGTGTTTCTGAAAAACCTTGTGCCAGTTCAGTATTGGTCATTAGATAATAAGGATTGATAAAATGTAAGGGGCAAAATGTTAAAAATGCTACTATTGATTAGAACGCACCTTAATAATGAAACCATGGGCCTGGGGACGAAAGCCATGGATCATTTTGACAATTCGGCCTTATATTGTGGATGAGACAGAGTGGGGACAATTAATCCCTCAGAGCCACAAATCACAAATAAAGTAGTTGCAGCTCATTACAACCTGACCTTGCTAAACGGCCTTGAAAACATAAGTGACCTTCTGGTATCTGAAAAGATTACAAAGCTCTATTGAGAAATATCTGGGCTTTTTTAATGTTTGGGAACCACATGGCTGAATTTAACAGAACTATCTTGATGAAGGAAGCTTTTAACTTCACCATCTTTCATGAACCAGATTGCTAGCATCTCGTGGAACTTATGGCAGTACTGCAGGGGGATGCCTGGGAAAGATCTTAAAAGTCAGAAGTCTTGCTCTATGCAATTAATCAGCAGAAGACTGTGCTACAATAGCTTTGAAGAGACAATAGTTTCAATGAACTATCTAGTAATTCCAATTAGGGCTTTTATAAACGATCTGGCATTATTGGAGCACTGCATAATTATAAGAAAACATAATCCTTTGTGCATTGCAGCCAAGTCCAGTTGCAAAACTTGAGAATATATTCAGCAAAGTATTAATGAACTCTCCTCAGTTCCCACCTTGAGTGGCAATAAGAAGACAGCATATATTTTGCATTTCTGTCCATTCACACACACTGCAGATGTTCATGGGCTGACTGGCATCACAACTTGAATGCCATGTCATGGGCTAGTGCGTATGGAAATCACAAAGTATTAAGCTAGATTATACCATGACTAAGAAAATACCCCATGATAAATATATAGATTTACATCCCTAAATATTCCATTTAGAACTGTGCACAAAGAACTGAGTTTCTAATTAAATAGTCCTCCTTTATCTGGTCCTTAATGAGACAGGCTCAGCTCTTGCATCTTCTTCCTATTGACAGTGGTAGAAGGAAAGATACTTTCAGCTCTTTCCTGAGAAGAGGTATTGACCACAATCCCTGATGTTGTCTTAACTGTGCAGTGAGTTTGCAGTTCTAGCTGCTTGCATTGTGCTTTGAAGTAGGCCCATGTGTAACTGTGATTGTTACTTGCTCCTTTCAGTGTATCTGAATGAGATGCTTCTAAATGTCCTCATTTTACATGAAATCAAGTCTTTCCCCAGGTACTGCATCCCCCCGCTAGATAAATGCGATTTCCCCTAAGACCCCATTCCTCTGTCAACAGAAGACACTTGTAGCTTTCCATGAGGATCAATGGTCTTTGCCTACTCTAGACAAGAGACTGGGTCTGCTGTAGCGCTGAGGGCAACTCATTAAGAATGCTGTACCTGCACACCTCATGGCTGTGCTAAGAGAGTTGCAACTGGTGTGACTTCAGTAACAGCTGTGTGGTTGTGGGGACTGGAGGGAACAGCTTAAGGTTTAATAGCTCTTTGGTGTTTAGGCAAAAGCATCAAGTATGTTACGGTAGCATGGAACCATTACAATAGATCTACTGAAGCATGCTGAGCCTGAGAAATGGAGCTTGATGGATAATATTTTCTGCAAAAGCAGAGTTTTCAGGGTAGCCCTAAAATGCAGTCCATGTAGAGGATGTTGCAAAAAAACCAAATTCTCTGCTGAATGAGTGTGGTGAATGGATCTCCGTGCTAGAGGAACTGTGAGAACCCACTCTCACAGCACCTGGATTTGGGTACAGCTTCCAGGTTGTTTCACCCTGTCATTACCAGGTCTGAGGTTCAGCCATGGTAGAGCTCTCTCCTTGACACTGGGCTTGAATGATAGTGCTTTCTGCATTGGGAGTGACAGAGAGAAGCTGTGTCGTGTCCCTGTGTGTAATACATTGATATTAGCTCTCTTCCTCTCTTATCAACTTTGAAGAACAAAGTAGATTCCCCTGAAGATCCATTTGATAATTTCACAGTGGCAGCTGGGGAAAAACACAGCTTGGCTTCAATGGCTGAGCAGTCCCACTTTTAGAGTTACCACTTCATTTCCTGATCTTCCAGTGAGCAACCCCAACTGCTTTCCAGAGACTTCTCCTCAAAAGCTTCGGTTGTAGTGAAGTTCTCATAACAGTGATGGTCATGGTCATCCACAATGGGGTGCAACACAACTAACTTACTGGAAGCAGTAGGACTGGGAATCAACTGGAATAAAATAAGTCCTTGTAAGAAAATCATTCAACCGTTTATTAAGTACAGGAAAACACTGCAGGTAAACCAGTACAGAAGTGTGTGACAGGGCAACTAGAGTTATTACTTTGACACTTCAAACTTTTTCAGTGGGGATTTAAACAGCGTTTCTGATACTGTCAAAGGTGATTTTAAGAATCAAAACAGAAGTTTTCCTTTACCTTTCTTACTTAGTAGCTCCACTTAGTGGCTAACTGGATAAAACACCTTTTCCTTTAGCGTCTGTGTTACCTGGTGCTATTGTGCATATTGCTTTTTCCCTCAAGCTCCCGTTTTCTGCAGACACACTTAGATGCTGGACACTGCAGTGGTGTCAAAGATTGAGGAGTGCACTAATGGCAGAGCAGAAAAAATCACTGTTGGTTTTCTGCTGAGCCGAGTTATCCTCATATCAAACCTTATGTCTATGAATGTATCTGTATTGAGTTCTTGTGTAGTTCTAGTTTCCTTTGCAAATTTGTAGGTCATATGGAGCACTGAATCATAGTAACTCAGCAAACAGCCTTCCACCTTCATGGACAGCACTCCTGCTTGGATTCAGTCCGGCCTCCACTGCAGGCTTTTGGCTGTTTGACTCCTCGGTGTGCTTCACTTGATTGATGGCTTCCAAGGATGAATTTGTCTCCCTGCATACCGAATTTACTGGGGAATCTGAGTTTTAGGAGATATTAGGCTTGCTTAAAGAATACTCTGGGGGGACAAATTCTTCAGAGGAGCTGAGAGTTTCTGGCTTTGGTAAGGTGAGATGCCAATTTGTTAGTCATAGAATCATAGAATCATAGAACAGAGTTGGAAAGGACATTAAGATCATCAAGTCCCAACCCCCCTGCCATGGGCACGGACACCTCACACTCTTCATATAAAAGGCTGAAGCACCACTTCAAAGCTAAAAATAGAAATCATTGAAGCAGCTGAGGAATTTTGGTGTTTCCAACATGTGAAAAGAGCAGAGAAGTTATTTTCAGGTGCATAAATGTGGACATAAATAAACACTGGTCTTTCAAGGATGTGATAACCAATTTTTCCAAGCAGGCAAACTCTAACAGCTTTCCTTAAAAAGTGGTTGTTTAGGAGAAAGGAGTTAGTGTTGTAGGTGTACATTTGGCATGTCTATGTATCCTCTGCCTATGCTCTATGTATAGGTACCTATGGCTTGCTTTCTAATACAGGAAGCATTCAGTATACTGGCTCTGTAATATAAAAAATATTTGGGCACTATGGAGGCTCTGTAATGAAAACAAATGACCTTTTCCTTTGAATTTAAGCACCTGGCTCTCTTACAGTGTGATGAAACAGCAAGGAAAGAAAGAGTAATGGCTCCTGCATCCAATTATGTGACCATGCTAGTCTGGATCATTGTGTCTTGGAGGAGCAAAAGGCTCACATGGTAGGTTTCCTGGCTGTATACATATGAGACCTTGATGTGTAGGAGGGAGGTAGAAGGAATAGATACACTGGGAAAAGGCACACAATATAGTTGTAGGCTCTTGGGAGCGAAGGAAGCTTGTTTAGAGGGCACGAATTCAACATGGAAAATTTCCAGTATTTAGCTGCAGCTTTTTTGTCTATTTGGTGAAGACCCCATCAGTATGTTTAGCTGCTTTTCTGAATGCATAAGGTATTTCCACATGGAAGATCCACTGCTTAGTTTGGTTTAGCTCCTTATATGAATCCACATTGTCAATTTTTCTGTCCCGTCACTGTTGCATACTCCAGCAGATATGCAAGTGGGATCTTGGTTCAGCATAGTTCTTTCACCATGAACAGTGGCCTGAATGCTCTTGTGAATTCGTATCTTCTTATCTGCAGGTTTTCCTCACTGCCCCACCAGTGTGCAGCTACTCTGGCCATCCTATATGAGCAGCTGATGGCCCTGGCAACTGCTGCTGTGGCCTGACTAGACTGACTAGCTTGCACTTGCTGTATGCATTTGTCTGTCACTACAGTGGCTGTTATTTTTATACTCAGATGTGGGGCCATATGGGGTCTTTCTAATGGGTGCCTTGAGCATTTATATGGCCTAAATACCAGTGATCATCTGGCTGCAGAATAAGCATTTGCATATTCTGGGTCTTTGTATCTACAGAAGTAACCTGTTTACTTGGTTTCCTCAATTTCTAATAACTGAAATTAACTCACATTTATGACATGAGTTCTCAAGTATCCGTGTCCGATGTCCTTTACTATTTAGAAGTCCAACAATGTTTTTCACAGTGTAAGCCAAAGGGTGTGCTTGCGCTTCATTTGAGTTGCTATATTGAGCACTGACCTGCATGTTGAAGTGAGGTAATGAACCACATGGATCCGGCCAGGTCTAAGTCATGTCAAGTAGAAGTTCGTGGTACCTAGCTTAATACTTCCTTTTTTGAGCTTACTTCATTTTTCTTTCTTATGTAAGTCTATAAATGCATACACAAGCTTTTCACCCCCCCTTTCCATTTATACTTACAAGAAAAGAAGCTAATGGCCTGACAGTTAATGTTGCCATAAGTGACCTGTTTTAAAATCTTACTTATACAGCATTATCTGTGCTGAAATTTTCTATTCTAGGTATCTGCATCAGCCCACTTCTGTTGATCTGAAATTTAAACAGCAAAATCCTATTCTTTCCAGAAAAAAAAGAAGTCAAAGTACATTGTGTATTCTTGTATATGTTGTATAAGATCCATCACACTGTTCTTCAGCCTCTATCTAAATAAAGTTTTTTGGTATCATTATCCTTTGTTATTCCAGAGAAAATGCATTAGGGAAAAGACTGAAAAATCTGCTTCTTCACTTGCTCAGTAGAGGCTTGGAAGTAGCTGAATTCCCTGAAATTATTGTCTGTACAGCACATACCAAGCATAGTATTGCAGGTGTTGAGCAAAATCTTGACAGGAATGAATTTTCATAGGTTTTAGGCTACTGTAGTATCAAGTGCTGGAAAGTGGCGGAAGCATATGTCTACCTGGAGCAGTGCAGTGTACTGCTGGGGATGCTGAGGTGAGAAAGTGTCGTGGTTTAAACCAAGTCCCCCAACTCCCGGAGAGTTAGGAAGGAGAATGTAAAGAATGTAGCCCCCACGGATTGAGATAAGAACGGTTTAATTGCTAAGGCATAACACAAATCACTACTGCCATTTACTACTACAAATAATAATGATACAGCAAACAGCAAGTGAAAAGAATACAACACCCCACCAGCCACCGACCCATAACTCACTCCACCCTGCCCGGCCGAGCACCATGTGCTCCCTCCTCCATTTTTCTCCAGAGCTCTACCCTCCAGCCTTCTCTTTCCCAGTATGCATCCTGGGCATCACGTGCTATGGTATGGAATACCTCATTGGCTAGCCTGGGTCAGGTGTCCTGTCTCTCCTTCCTCCCAGACTCCCCCTGGCTGGAAAAAACCTTGAACAAAAACACCCTCAAAACATGCTCAAACCATGACATTATCCACCCTTTATTCCATACCATTCACATCATGCCCAGATCTCACATTCCCAATACACAATCACTCTTAAGTCCACCCCTCGATCATGAGACATCTCTATGTTGCATCTCTGGACTGATGGCCTGAAGTATCTGGGCCCACCAGGCTCAAAATTATTCACCGTCCCCTTCAGCAGTTCTACAGTTTGCTGCTGGGGACTCCATACAGCTGCCTTCCACTTCCAATGCTTCCAAAGCACTGGAGGGGCCCAGTGGATCAGATACCTGGCCATACTGTCCCACATGCCCTGCCACTCATGACTGTCCAGCCTTGGGAACAGTCTACTGGTGCTCCTATGTACTTGTCTAAACTTAGACAAGACCCAGACCTGACTCTGCTTAACTTTTGGGATCAGACAAAATGATTGTGGATGGAACACACTCTGTGTGTGTGCCACCATGCCGAAAACCATCACAATCAGCAGGCAGGTCCCAAGGGCACCCAAAAGCCATTCAAAACCATCAGAACTCTCAAATGATGCTGCTGCACTTGTCACTGGGGCTGATGTAGCTGCCGTGCTTGCCAGCTCTCCCACTATCAGCTTCTCTTCTCCCGAGTCCAGATCTTCCTCCTCTGCCTTGCTGGGAAGTGCTGCCTGGTCTCCTGTATCCTGCTGGGGCTCGGCGGGTGACTTCCGGGGAATATTCTCGGCCGCTGCGGGGTTCGGAACGGCGGCAGGACTCGGTTCCTCCACCGCCTTGCTGGGAAGTGCTGCGTAGTCTCCTGCCTCCTGCTGGGGCTCGGCGGGTGACTTCCGGGGAATTTTCTCGGCCGCTGCGGGGTTCGGAATGGCTGCAGGACTCGGTTCCTCCTCTGCCTTGCTGGGAAGTGCTGCGTAGTCTCCTGCATCCTGCTGGGGGTCGGCGGGCGACTTCTGGGGGACACTCTCGGCCGTCGGAGGGTCGGGAACGGCCGCAGGACTCACCCCCCCTACTGCCTGATCCTGCTGCTCAGCTACCGCCCTGCTCTGCTCCTCCCCTGCCTGCTCCCGCTGCTCTGCCACAGCCGTTTGGCTCCCTGTGCCGCTCTCCCTGGCAGCCTCAGCTGCCGGCAGCTCCCGGGGCCGCTCCTTCCTGGCTTCACGCAGCTCCACACAGACGACGATGAGGATAAGGACAAGGACGGCGAAGAGCAGCGGGACGGCCTGGTACAAGTCCAAGTCCACGGCCACGTCCATCCCCCCCTGCTGCCAGAGCCCCACTGTATTACAAGCCTCCGACACAAACACAAACACATCCAATCCATACACCAAGTACCCGGTAAAATCCCGAAACAGCGAGATCCAGAGAAAAACCTCTAAGAGCCAATAAATCAGCATTGTGACAAGAGACCATAAATCCGCTCAGATCTGTTCTTATCTCAATCCCTCGGGCCCCACGTTGGGCGCCAAAAATGTCGTGGTTTAAACCAAGTCCCCCAACTCCCGGAGAGTTAGGAAGGAGAATCCAAAGAATGTAGCCCCCACGGATTGAGATAAGAACGGTTTAATTGCTAAGGCATAACACAAATCACTACTGCCATTTACTACTACAAATAATAATGATACAGCAAACAGCAAGTGAAAAGAATACAACACCCCACCAGCCACCGACCCATAACTCACTCCACCCTGCCCGGCCGAGCACCATGTGCTCCCTCCTCCATTTTCCTCCACAGCTCTACCTCCAGCTTTCCCTTTCCCAGTATGCCTCCTGGGCATCACGTGCTATGGTATGGAATACCTCATTGCCTAGCCTGGGTCAGGTGTCCTGTCTCTCCTTCCTCCCAGACTCCCCCTGGCTGGAAAAAACCTTGAACAAAAACACCCTCAAAACATGCTCAAACCATGACAGAAAGTCAGCTCTCTGCTCTGAGCACAGTGCAGGGCAGCAGTGCTGAAAGCAAGGAGTGCTCTTGGGGTTTTGAGGTTCTCTTTACTGTTGCTCAGACTGAGGAGGTGGAGAAGGAAAATCTACTTAATGGCAGAGCTGGGGAGCTGTAAAAGGGCTTGGCTAGGACTGGTAACAAAAAGTGAGCAAGAAAGAAGTCACGTGGAAATAGCATGGCAAATGCTATTATTGACTTAGGAGATGGCAGGAAAATTGGAGAACTATGAATATGGGTTGAGTTAGGAGATAGAAAGAAAAGAAGTAGGATTGGGAACTTGAGGGTAAAGCATAGAAAAGAGACTGGAACTAAAATGCTGGCAGAGGGCAAAGACTAGGAGTGGGGAACAATGTGAGAGAGAAGTATTTGCAATTGAAAGTAGTAGAAGGTGATCTAAGGTCATTCAGTTCTAGACGTGGGACAGAAAGCCATGACACATGGTGGTGTGAGTGTCTGTGGTGCAGCAGGTCCCTGAGAAACCCTCAGCTCTTCCTTCTGCCTGCTCTGTGTGCAGGTCACCGTTGCTCCCACCCCTCACATGGCCAAAGCCTCTGCTGCGGACCATGAAGTATCAGCCCTGTATTTCAGTATCAGTGCCATTCCATACAATAGACTTTTTTCAGGCTTTCTTTTTCTCTTCCTTTCTGTATTTTTTTTAACAACCTATGAAATTATAGATAAAAGGGTACAAAACCGTGAACATTGCAATAAAACCAAGCACTAAAAAAAAAGAAAAAGAGAAAAAGAATAATGCTGTCCATGCAACCTTAATTGGGCCCCCTTGTGTGTATACATTTTGATACTGTCTCTAATTACATGGTCACACACTGCTTTTTCCTGTGGACCCCTGCATCGTTCTGTGAGCTGAGTAGAAGGTGTTTGCTGAACGAGTGCAGCTTTAAGTTGTTTTATTCTCACTGTGGCACAGGTAGTCCCAGCCTTGCTTTACTGTACACTGCTCAAGACCAAGACTGAGCACAGAATTACTCATTTCCTCATGGATTTTTTCAGTGCTGCCTGTTTTATAAACAATAGCATTTATTTTCTCAAATGCCCTTGCTGTGAGATGGGTGGTAAAGCTCTCCTACTCCTGCATGTGGAAAAAGGGGATGCAGGGTGCTTGAGTCTGGAATAGCAGGGGCCTGATGTTTTACTGGCTCTCCACAGTGTAAGCTGTGCTATGTGTTCAAACTAGGCTGCCCACTGACTTCAGTTTGCAGCTGATGGGTGCTGAGTCTTTTATGACACGGATCTCTTTCTTGGGTACTCTTTGCCAGGATACAGAAAGTGAAGATGCTGCAAGTGATGAATGCTATGAGAAGCTAAGTGCAAATGACTTACCTGAGATTTTGTAGGAACCACTGGTGAAAAAAAGGTATAATCTGCAAGGGCAAAACTCAAGAGTTAACCCTGTGACCATTCCCTGGCTTAGTCCCTTACCTTATATATCTCTCATTTTGTGGTCTCTGCAAGGAGTGAATGAAGCTTGTATATTCAGGTAGTCTCTGTCACTGTGCTCAGGACAAATGCAAAGTATTGGTTTGGGATGAGTGATGTTAGGATCATCTGGGGAAAAGGTCATTGTGCAGTCAAGCAGTGTATCATTATGGACATGCACAATGTGGGAGTTGAATTAAGATTGTGCTGAGGATCTTAATTACGGTATCTTAAAACTTTTGAGTGATTTTCTTTGCAACCTTAATGTTCTTCTAATGTAGTTTGTGTGTACATGTGTTTGATATATATTGTTTTTTCACTTACAAAAAGATGTTAACAGGCTGCACCATTCAAATACTTTTATAGAAACTCTGAGTTTAGCTTTCTGAACAGGTTTTTGAAATCAATACAGAGAAAGCAGCTAACAGGAGGTAAACTACAAACCGCAAACACTTTCAATAGGATAGCTCTTTTTATATAACATTTGATATCATTTTCACAGCATGATCTCTACTTTCATACTGTGATAGCTTTTACCTGGAGTTTAGATGATTCATTTTTGTAGTGGATACTTAACTTTTATATGACGAAAATGCAAGAGAAGCCAGCACAGCATTAAATGAACTACAGCACAGTAATAATGTAGAATGCTCAGATCCTTGCCTTCGCACAGGGTTGGATTCATGAATGCTCTATTGATCCATAAGTGAGGAGATACAGAAGCCTGTATTTTATTTTTTCACAGCTTTTTGGCATATCTAATTCAATTTCTAAAAGTAGATTGGGCACTTACAGCTAGTTCAGTAATTGTTAGAAATCCTTACAAGGTTCTGCTTAGAAATCAACTATGATTTCCTGTTGGTGTGGATCATGGAGAGCCATGGGACTACATCAGTGTTCCCCTCATCTTTTGTTTTCCTCTGAAGATTTTAAAGTTAATTTAGAAACTGCAGCTTTACGCTGCCTTCTACAGTAACTACTGAAAGGAAGGAGAACATCTGTTTAAACTTTCATGTTAGTGGTGATTATTCTTTCAGAGATCCAGATTTTTTGTGTGGTTTGTACGGAGAGCATGGCATTAACTCTGATATTTTGGCATTTCTGGAAAATGATTACTGGGGTTGAGGCTTTTTGGCTACTCTGCCAAGCTTCTGTTTTCACGTGTTTGTAACTTCTTAGGAACTCTTTTAAAATTAAGTTTTCTGTATGTGATTCCTGACCAGTTTTCATGTTCACTTTTTTTCTGAATAATGCAAAAATGAAAAATCTAAACCCCAGTGTTTTGATCCTGCTGAAAAATGGTTAGAGGTAAAAATTGAATAGTTTACCTTATTTCCTCTGTTCAGCCCATCATCAGCCTTCTCTCTTTCTTCAGGTTTCCACCACTCTCTCGTTTAACCTTTCTTCTCCAAGAATCAAACACGTAGAATCATACATGTCAAATGGTCTGGCAGTCGCATGCTATTGAAATCTGTCAGGCTCAAGGCTAGTCACCAGGAATAATGTCCTTAGAGCTTCTGGATGGAAAGAAAAAGCTAGTTTATAACACAGGTCAGATAAGTTGAACTTGACTATTATTTTCCTTTTTTTTTAATTCTGGTTAAGACTTTTGTCTCTAATTCAGCTCTTGTTTAAAGAAACTAATAATAAGGAAATGATTCCTCCTCACTATGAACTAAACAGCCCTTTCTTATTTCAAAACAAACAAAAAATCTTGTAGCTCTTCTACTGTTTTATAAACTGAGGATCAACCTCTTCCTGTCAAACAGTATCTTGCAAGACCTGCATTGCACTTGGTCAAGATAAAGGTGTTTGGTCCTGTCTACATTTTTCTTAATTAAATATTGTAAAGCCATTTTAAAAGAATAAGACAATTGTTTGAGCACTACAAGCTTACTAATAGGTGCTGAAAGTGCTACCCTGAGGTTTTACGCACGTTTGAATGCAGCTACCCTTGATGATTATCTCCTGTACTTTTCTGTACTGAACAGCATACTGTGCTGAATCAATATTTCCCCTGCTCCCTGAGGTTCTTAATTCGCATGTTCAGAAAACTTCATGTTTTGTATTCCTTGAGATACACCCTACAAAACCTCAAATACACACAGAAATGCACATTAAAGGCCCCCTGCTTGCACCCCATCTGTATGAGCTTATCACCAAGAATGACTGAGTGAGGCTTGCTTTACAACTTGAGCATTTGTGTGTAGGCACTTTTCTCCCAGCCTCGCTCTGTCTTGGGACTCTTCTATTTCTCCTGCTGGAACCCAGGAGACAGGTTTTACCTACAGCATGTTTTACAGTGCATGCATGACTGCAGTGTCTGACTTCTTCCCACTCAGCTGTTTAAGAATTGCATATCTGAACTCATTTCAGGGAGGTTAACTTATGCCTAACCTTAAATAGAATAATGTTATTTCCAGAGCCTCCTAACATAATTTTTATTTCTAATGGTATAGGGATTCCAGTGAAGGTCATAGCCTGGGTATGCTAGCTGCTGTACAAACATATTATGACAGTTGCTCTCCAGAGAAAGATCCATAGCTCATAAGATGGCTGACTGTGCTTTTGGGCTTCTATCTCTTGATTTTGATGCAAATGCTGGGATGGGTGAAGCAGGGTTGATTTACCATCAGGCTGATGCTGAGGACTGTGCTCAAGAACTCAGTTAAATCCGGGACACTCTCTCAAACTTAGATTTAGTTGTTTAAAGCAATGAGAAATCTTTAGGGTCTTGCAGGTGATTTACGCTGTAAGGTTTCTTGAAGGGAAATTGAATCCATTTCCATCAACTTACCTTTTTCTTAAGCTGTATAAATTCAAAAGGCTCTTTCTACATAGATGAGGGCTGCCATATGTTTAAAACAGGGCATGGAGCAAGGGTAGGAGTGAGAGCAAATTTCTAGGATAAGCAGCTACTGGGGTTTCTGACAATCTTTTGGGAAATGGAGCTGGAGGCACATTTCTGCTTCAAGAAATTAATGTGTGCAGCAAACTTAACATTAGTCATTTACCATCCCCCTCTTTTCCAGTCTGGCTTTCAGTGCCCTGCTGTTGCATCTTAAAAGTGTATCTTGTCATTCTCTTGTTGTGGAGGACCTGGGCTTTGGACGAGATGTTAAGGATTATTGTTCTGAATGGAAAATGCTCTGAAGGAGAGCAATGTATGAAGCAAACACTGCTATAAGTTACTGCACTTGGAAGCAAAAAGGCAACTCTGTGAGCTTTCTGAAGCACACTGGAAGGGTGGGCTGATAGTAAGCATCTCCCAGTGCAAGCAGAAGTCAGGAAGGACTGTTAGCAGGAAGAAGTGCTTGGAGCTGGTTATAAGAGGCTTTGTCTATGGCAGGAGCTACCTGCCTCTGTTCCAGGCTGCTTTTTCTAAGTGCTGTGCACAGCAGAGGAGCTTCACAGTAACGCTTCAGTCAGACCTGGAGGTTGTAGATCTCCCTCTGTGATGTTTTTGCATGAGGTAGGGAATCTAGTAAGAATCAAAGGTGGCCAGAGGGGAATCCCAAAGCTTTGAAATTCTGGAATCCCTGCAGTGAGACTTCAATCGCCAGTCTTGACTTTTGAGCAAACAGGTCAAAGATGCTCCCTGTGAAAACCTTTTAATTTAATTATGCTTCCTCATATGATTAAAACTACCTTTGATATGGTTTATTAACAGTTTCAATCCCAAATTAACATCTTACTGGTATAAATTTGAACATTGGTCTCTGACCCCTCCTTTTTGTTAGGAGAGGACATGGAGGGAATCCATTTCTTGCTAAGCAAGAGAGAATACAGGATGAGCAACTGCCTTGCAGAATAGCTGCTCAGACCACAAGGATTAAGGTCTGTCTGTCTTTCATTGCGTGCAAGGATTCTGAAAATGATAAAATGTTGTGCAGTCAGTGGAAGAATAGTTTGCACTGTTAGTTTTTTTTCTTTTCCCCAGTATGAACATTGGAATGTGCAGAGACTGTTGTTAGTTGAATAAGAAATGTGCCTATGTTTTTATAAGACACTTGTTAAGAGGATTTTAATGCCTGTTATTACGCTAAGGATTGGGGGTTTTATTAAGGCAATAGGTAACTACCACAACAGGACCACAGATGAAGTTGATGAAAAGCCAGATAATTTAAGTCTTAAAATCAAAGGTGGATGCTAGCACAAGACTTTGGGTCAAATCAGAATCTACATATTCTTAAAGTCCCAGGCATCCTAGTGTGATGCTGTAAAGTGGGCCAGTCACAAAGTCAAAGTCAGATTCATTTCCTTTCATCTTCAAAAGAAGCACGATATCAACTTCACCTTGAGCTAAAATTTGTCCTCTGATCTGATCAAATCATTATTTGCCAATACGGCAAATAATATGAGGCAATTCTCATACCTGCTCCCATAGCCCCTGCTGTGCACAGTGACACTGTCTTCAGTTACAGCTCATGTGGAATTGTACCTTGGTGTGAAAGCAGCTTTTGATCGCAAGCAGAAGCTGCCATCTTACCTGAGATGATACCTCTGATTAACTGTCTCATAGTTGTGGCCATAGAGGGCTTGACGTCTCAAATTAAGGGCAGTGTTTTGCTCTCCATCTTGAATCTGCTGTCATTTACTGACTGGATACAAGAATTAAAGTTCAGTTTTACTAATAGGAGTTGTCAAGAGGAAGATTAATTAAGCTTCTGTCATCAAGGGAGACTTAATAAAAATACAGCAGGAAGTGATAGGCTGATTTTCAGTAAGAATTAGAGAAATTATTGTTATGGGCATTCATTTTTTCAAGTGCAGCCCCTCATCATGAGGAAAATCCTCCCTCAAGCAGAACAGCTGACAGCAACTCTTTAATCTGCTGATTCTGATCCCAACAGCATTCTGAATGAGGGGAAAAAAACAAGTGTATCTGACCCTTAACAAACTGAGTTGCAGTGTTTACTGAGATTTAAAATGATTTCAGAAGATTTAAGTATGAGCAGGTCTTTATGTAAATGATGATTCTTTAATTTGTCTCTAATAGTGTTATTTTCTCCTTGTCTCCTATTACTCATTTCACTATTTGCTTGTGGCATCCAGCTGTGATCCACATTTACACTCAGGCTATTGTTTTCAGTCGAGTTCATCAAAAGGTAGCATTGTATCAAACAAAGTCCAATAATGACATTTGTATTTTTCTGTTTGTAAAACTTTCTTGAAAGAAATCTGCATATGCAAGGCAAAATAAGTGACCAAGGAAGGTAACAATAAAGATGAACTGATCAGCTCAATGTGTTCAATGAAATAAGCAGCTTATGTTGGAAAATACAGAAGACTTTTACCTAGTAGAAACTACAGCTTAGAGAAACTGTCTTTCTTTATTCTTTTTAGCACTTTTAAGGAGCCTATATATAAGCATTTTGTGAGTAAGCACATATGGTTTAAGTTACACAGTAAACAATGTGCCCCCATATCCCTGATAATATCATACATTATTTCATATAGACATGGGCCAAAAGTAGAGTAATAGGTCTGAAGCAACTTATTTATGACTAGTGGTGTTACAACAGAAGTAGCTGGGCTGTCATCTTGTGTTTGTGTACCTGAATAACAAGAATTTCTTTGGTCTGATCAAGCTTGCTTTGGAGTCACAGAAACTGCAGCTAAGGAGAGCGTGTGACAAATATGGCTATGGAGTGTCTTCTTGTAAACTTCCAGTTATGAGGCATCTCAAGGGCTTGAGCATTGCTGCTCCTCATCTTTGTCCTGAGATGGCCCCAAGCACTCTCTGTTCATCCTGATCATCCTCTGTTCAGCCAGTGAACGGATGATCTCTGTATCCCAGTGAAATTGATCACACCCTTTTCCTGGTTTTGGTCCTTGTGCAAAACAAGAGGTACAGAACAAGCTCTGTAGGTCTTCAGTGTCACAAGGCTCAAATAGATGTACTCCTTGCTGCTTGTATAAATGCAGGTCAGGCACAGTCAAGGTGCATGTTTTTGTCTGTTGCTCTAAATTGGATTTGACTTTCTACACTGCTTGTAGAGGTGGTGATGTGGGGGAGCAAGGTAGGGCCTGTTCTGCCATTCCAGAAGTCAGTCAATGTGAGATATTACCCTTATATCCAAGTCTAACAGTCTGAGTTGTCCAGATACTCATTTCATAATCATGCCTTGTCACCACGGTTAGCTTTTTAGCAAGGATTTTTATTTTAATACCCAGTTTTGAGGAAGTAACATGAACATTAATAGCAATTGATCACCATTGTGCTACTGCAGCCAAACTGCTTTTCACTAATTTTTCCCAGGAATATTTTCAAACTTTAGTTTTCAGAAAAACCCAAACTGCTGCTGCCCAGAGAGACAGGGAATACAACAGAGGATATGACCTTTCTGAATGTTTTCTTATCAGGCAGTGTAAGTACTATATGTCCCACTAAGCTGCTTCAATAGAACCATGTCAAGTTATCATGTTACTTGACATGTTGCTGATAATGAATACATAAAAGCTTTAGATATTGAAGACTCTGAGGAAATAAATAAGATTTACTGAAAAACTGCTCAACATATATCCCAGGGCCACATTGGGTTTTTTTCCATGTGGGTTGTGTGCTGACTTTGGTCCCTTAGATAAATAGGGTGATGCAAGGGTTTCAGCTTCTTGAAATGTAAAGTGCAGATGCAGTCTGTTCAAGAGGGTAACTTACTCCCTTACTCCTTTTCTGAAATGATATACTGGTAGTCACAAAACTTTGGAATGGTTTTGATTTAAGTGGTCTTGTATCTTACCTGGGTCTGGAAAGCTGTGTGTGTCTTTCATCTGTCCTGAAGACAGTCTGATACTAGCTAAGGTTTGATGTTTGCATTATTAGCAGTCTCCTAGTATACATGGGCAATAAGAGCTGACAGTGTTGATAACATAATTTGTTGCAAAGAAGCATCTGAACTTTGGTTGCAGTTTTTGATAGCTATCAAGGATTTACTCAACAAGAACTGTTTGTGTGCCTTTGACTGTAGAAGGTAACTTGTCTTCTCAATCTGATCTTCACAAATTCTGTCTTGGAAGAGCTGTTAAAATCATGACAGCTTCTTAAATAAATACCTAATAAAGGATTTTTAGTAATCTCTATTTCAAAAACATGCATTCTGTTGCCTCTCTAATTCCTAATTTTTCATGTTTAGATTAAATGGATTCAATCCTTTACTGAAGATGACTTTGAGATTTACTTTAAGTTTACTTATTTAGTAAACTACTGTATACTTAAAGCAGAGAATAAGAAACTAGTATTTTCTCATTTTAAAATTACTCCAAGCACCTGCAAATTACTAATTTAAGAAAAGGCACCAGTAGAATTTGTTCTTTATTTCCTTCTAGTGCCCTGAGAGCCGTTGTTTTCCAGAAGGCTGTGATTTCGTTCTTGGCTCTTGTTGTATGTAAAGAGACAGTCTTGTATCTGGTATCTTGGCTGGTTGAGACTTTTTCTCATGTTTAAAGTCACCTCTTGTATTTGACTGATCAGGAGGAAGTGGGAAGTGCTATTATGGCACAGTGGCTCGCAGTGGCTGTAAGCAATGATATCTAACAATGCCCTAAGGAGCTAGTTAAAAAGTGCCTCACACACTCAGGAAAGCACTTTAATGTAACTGCATTAGAAAGCTGTCAGTTGCTTGTTGGGCAAAACAGACTTTTTTCGTGTGCTCTAAGGATTATTGAAGCATTTGTTACACAGTAATTTGGAAATAATAATAAAACATTTCTAATTTTATTTTCCCCAACAAACAACTAATGGATCTAGTGCATAGGAAGCCTAGACAGCATGCTATAGAGCCGTGAAATCTTCATCATTCCCCTAATTGTAAGGGTGGGGGATTGAAGCTAAGCTGGTTTTTTGTGTGTGTGTCCTTTCCAGAAATAGAATCTTCAAAGGCAGAGGTAGGAAATAACTTGGTATCTCTTCAATTTTTCCACTGCTTTAAACTCTTGGCATGTTTGTGCAACATTTTAGTGTTCTTCAAATGATATGTTAAATGCTGACAAAGTGTCAGAACTCTAGTAGGTGACTTAAATGTTCTCAGTACTCCCCCATAACAGGAACCTTGGTAAAATGGTGACAGATGAAGAGATTAGATTTTACAGAATCCAAAAAGGGTGACTGGCAAGAAGTGCTTTGTAGAGGACATCCTGCAACACTCTCCACAAGCCAGTATCTTACATAGCTGGAGAGAAATGGGTGATGCTTAAAAATGAACAAAAAAAAAGGAAAAAAAATCTGAATTGTTTCTTTAGACCAGCTAACGTGTCTCTTTACTGTGTTATGATTTCCTTCATGTATTCTCTTTGGAATTGGAGAAGTAATCTGATCCCAAGATTGTACACAAGCCTTTAGCAGCTATTAGAGAGCTGATGTTGAATATACTTAGGTCAAGATAGCCTATGATGAATCTTAATGTTCATCAGTTAAACTTTAAATACAGATCTATAACTAAAAGAGAAAAATAGCCTCACATCATGGAAGGGAGAAGAACAAAGTAACAAAGTGTGGTGATTTGCTGAATTCCTACCTGAAGTCCTGATTAAACCTGATCACATACCCCACCCTAAATGTCAACTGGTATTGTTGTGTGAATTCTTGTGAAATTTGCATTCCCATGCATCTAAAATGCCACAGGCCTGAGGATACAGCAATGACAAAAATGCGTTAGGGAATTAGTAAATCTGTTGAACGGTTTGCAATTGGAAATCCAGAACAAGTAGCTACATCTGAGCAGAGGCTGGTACACTGTTTATTATTCACTGCCCTCAAAAATTTCAGGTAAAGTTCTTCTTTAAAAACTTCTCCCAAAACAAAAAAGCACCCTATCTTGAGAAGATCATTTAAAAAGTGATACACATAATTTTTCTTTGCCAAAAAAATTTGATTACATCGTATGTACTAAGCAATACTTGCATGCAAACTTGATTTCTAGAATTCTCAAATGAAGATGAGAATTTTCTCGTGTTGTCAGTCATACTTGTTGGAACAGCTTTTCATGAGCTAAGGGCTTATATTGTTCAAACTTCGATATTAGATGAGCTGTAGCAAAGTTTGAGCCATAGAACTTGAGCATGAAAACCTCTGGACAGCATGTAATTTAGCTAAAGGGGACATAAACCCTTCGCTTCAAAGCGACAAGCATCAATACCTATGTATAAATCTCTATAAAGCAGTCTTTGGCACAGAGGACAGAATTAAAATTCGAGACTGGAAACCCTACAATTCCCGGCGAATACACAATGGCTACTGTAAAATAACCTTTTTTTTATTTGAATACAGAGCTTTTAGAAAACGTCATGCCAATTTCTGTCCATTTTTTCAGTATGGAATTCCGAGCGAGTTAGACTTGAAAAGCTTGGAAATATTCTCTTTCAGAAATTGTGTTTCATGTCAAATATTGTGATGAAACACAGTGTTGAATGTTTATTTGTCCTGGTATTTTCAATATATGCTGTTAAGCAGTGGCTGTTAACTGTATGACACACAATGCAACATGTGACAGAATACAGTGAAATAGAGAATGAGATGGAAGTCCGGACAGAAAAGATCAAATACCTGATTTTATTTTTGAATAGCAGTACCCATGAGAGATTTCGTTAAGAGACCATTGTGGTAGAGGGGAGGAGGAGGAGAGGAAGATAGAAGACCCTGGAAGAAAGTGGAATCAAGTTTCTGAAAACTGCAGTCTTTACAAAGAAGGTCCTTTAGAGACAAATAACATGCAGGTTTATAAAAGAGAGAAGTGGATTTAGAATTAAGAACTCAGAATACCAGTGAGCGTCCAACAATGAATCTTGGCAAAGAAAAATACCTGTTGCTGTAGGAGCTCCAGTTGTGCCTTGGAAGTACAATGGAGAAAGGACAGAAGTGAAAAGACAAGTCTATTCTTCTTTCTATTCAGGAAAGGACCGGCCTTCCCTTCTGACAACTGTCATCTCAGTTTGTGCAGTGTAGCCCTTCATGAGACCTGGAAGGATGCTTGATGGTAAACTGTCTTCAAGAAAGAACAGTTCATTACAAAAAGCTTTAGAATTTGGGCCTCCTTAACAGCCTTTCAGATAAAAGGGACAGACCAGTCTTTCTTATATGATTTAAGTAAGACTGTGATCACTGAATAGATCTGCAGGATGGCAACAAGGACAGAGATTTATATAAGAGCCTTAAGAACTGAGGTTTATAATTAATTAGTCAGCGGTGAATCGGTGGAGCATTGGGAAGGAGAGGTAAAGGATAGACCCACAGTGCTGCTTGCAGGTTAGCCTGAAGTGAAAGCTCTTGGGGTGTGGGCCAAACTGACAAGAGTTCTGCTAAAAGGAAAGAAAAAGCATTAACCTGTGTTCATGCCTGGATTTAATTCCACAAGACACTGCAGGACCTAAAGCAAACCAATTGGGACCTAAGGTACATCAAGTAACATTTAACCAGTTGTATGTTCTTTTTATGACTTCTGTTTGTGAGGGAGATAAATGCATGTCTTAGGCAATAAAACATTTCCCCTGATTATAGCAAATGGTGTTTCTTTTCCCTCGCAGGATGTAATGGGAATATCAATGTTTTATATCTCATATGAAAAAAGCCCAAGTTTGATAAAAAATGAAACACATTTGGTAGAGTCGTTATCCCAGGTAAGGTAAATTACTATTATAAAAAGTCATGGGCACAGAACCCTAAGTAACGAAGGATTCATTTACAGTGAATCCAACCAAACTTCTGCGTACCACATCCAAAACCCAGATGAGCCTAGAAAGAAAAGCTAGTGATCAGGCTTTCATAAAGACCACTAAATCTCTAAGCAAAGGTGATGCCTTCTATCGAAGGTAACAACTGTCCTAATAAATGCAGCAAATGGAATTTTAAATTGAAATACAGTTATATAAGGGATGTTGGGGAGGAAAGCATCTGAGACAGTGAGAAAACAGAAGAGAACCAGCTCAGAAAAATAATCTTGGGAAGTGTGTCCAATTTTTCTAACATTTCTAATCACTAACTTCTCTGCAGTTTTGTGGGTATCTTTGAAAGTAGAATTTGTCCCCAGTAGAGTTTGAATAGTGTGCTAAGCAGATGTTTTATTTCTGGAATGTAAATATGTAAAAAGGATCTACCAAGATATTTTCTTTGATGTGGAATAATAAAATCAAAAGAAGGGGTGACACAAGCTTGCCTTTCCCTTCATAAAGAAGTGAGCTTCACTTTTGCATTTAGTTGTGTAGCTTCTAGGGGAAAACTTTTCCAAGCCTGCAGGGTTTCCAGGAACAATCAAGACTTTTCCTTTCTTGTCATCATGGACCCAAACTCTCCCAGTATGTGCTTCCTGTCTGTCCAGTAGAGACACCTGTGCAGCTGGAAGCCCACCGGCTTGGGAGTTTTTCTTAGGGGAGGAATCCTGTCCCTCAGGTAGCTTGGAGTAAGGTCCTGTCCTGTCCTGGGTTCAGCAGTAAATTTTTTCTCCTTCTTAGTAGCTGGTGCAGTGCTGTGTTTTTGACTTTCAGCCTGGGAACAGCGCTGATAACACCAATGTTTTTAGTTGTTGCTCAGTAATGTTTATCCAACCAAGGACTTTCTGAGTCTCATGCTCTGCCAGGGAGGAGGGGAAGCCAGGATGAAGCAGAGACAGGACACCTGACCCAAACTAACCAAAGAGGTATTCCATACCACAGCACGTCATGCCCAGTAAAAAAATAGCTACAGAACCCAAGATTCCCAGGCAGTCTCCCATCCAAGTACTAACTGAGCCTGACCCTCCAAAAACCATGGCAGGTCCTCACCTCCAGGGTACCTACCTGCAAAGCAGATACCCTCATGACCAGTGTGCTGAGCTGGCTGTTCAGCACAAAGCTATCTACTGACAAGCTTGTGTGTTAAATGGCAGCAATGGGAATGCCTCTGTTGTGTGTTTGTGACGGAGGACTGCAACCTTCTAGGGAGCACGCTTGTGGGAACCTAAGGTACCCTGGTCCCTTCTGCAATCAGTGTTTAATTGTGTCTATGCAGTAGGATAATGACAACAGGAGAAACTGGAAGACACATAAAGACTGTACTTTTTGTTTCAGGCAAAGGACCAGGAGTTAAACATCTCATCTTTAGGTTTTTACAAATGGATATTTTCAGGAAAAGAAAAAAAGTAACCAATGAAGAATTGGCAGTGGGTAACACTCTAGAAACATTGTATTTTACTGCAGTAAATAGAAATGTTCTGCATGCTTCTAGGGGAGCATGTGCGATGTTTGACAAGTTCTGCATATTCCTTAACTTTCCCATTTTTCTACCAGAGTAATTCCTACTACTTCATGAAGCACTGGTTTCCAAATACTCAATTATAATTACAGCTATATGCTGAGGTTTAGTGTATATCAAGGCAGTGTTTTCATGCATCCATTCTTCTGAATACATGTGTTTAATGCTGTTTGAACTGCGATTTTACTGCAGAATTAGGCAGAATAGTTTTTGCAGACATTTCTTGTGAAGCAAGAGTTGTTGTGGTGTTTTGTTTTGGTGTTTTTGGGGTTGTTTTAATTTTGGCATGAACTGTTTAAAAATACCATTTTAATACACTGTTGAAAGAGAGCATGGCATAGTTTAATTAGGGTCTCTCTGGGATGAAGCACATGCAAAGAGCCGAGACCTGTGCTGATGGCAGCCGGCTCAGGTTTAGCATTTCAGGATGCTGGCGTCCTTCAGTCCAGCCTTAAGTGGAGTCCAGCAGGCTGTAGCTGAAATCCTAGCCTTTTTCTTTTGCATTGTTTTTAAGGTATAAAGTACAATCTGATTTGTCTTTTTTTTTTCTTTTTTAAGGATGTAACCTGTATTTTATGGAATATGTGTGAAGTTAAGGAACAGATTTCAGACGTTGTGCATTAGCACAATTTATTTCATGTTTTATGTATGCACCGAATGGGGTATGCTGTGGTTTTACATTTGTGCTAGTTTACATTAGCTGTAAATGTGACCTCAGCGTGTTTATGTAACATACTGAAGCCTCTCAAGTTGACAGCAGGATGTTTCTTGTGCTGTGCTACAATTGAGAATCACAGATCCTACAAGATAAATTTGTGTAGAATTTTGGTTGTCTAGATGTTGTGAAATAGTTAGTTTAGCTTATCTCTTGTCATGTTTTTTCCTGTGTCAGCTGGAAATTCTTCATTGGCAAAAAATTGTTTCTTTAAAAATGTCTGTCTTCCATTTTTGTGACAGTGAATAATTGTTTCCTGAAGATTAATGTTTATAGTCAGTAAAGTCACTTCTGATGTCTACTTTCGTAGACTTTTGCCAGGGAAGAAAAAAAAGGAAAACCTTACAGAACTTGACAGTGTTGCAGAAGCAGCCACAAGAGCAAATTTTAATGTAAAAAAGATGATAGTTACACAGAAGTATGGAGCCTCTGATTTGTACTAACATTATTGCATACTTTGGGTTTTGCTCATCTCCCTCCCTCCTTCCCAGATGCTAGAACAGATCTAAACTAAACATTATCATATTTTTTAAAATACTGTGTTTTAACACATGTCATGCTTTTCAGAACATCTAAACTCCTTTAGAAGTACTAGTCCCTGAAAATGTGATTCTGATATCCTGCATTCTCAGAGAACACACACTAAATCAGGAGGGTAAACATGTTTTACAAACCAGAGCTTACACTGCTGCTAAGTTAATTACCTTTTTTTTGTATTTTCAAAGATTAGCCCATGTGTTAGTATTTTTGCACATTCAAATATTTGTGAAATCGTGGGCGATGAAAACCAGTCCTTTTAGCCATATTAATTTCTTACATTGTCTTTGAAAATCCTTTGTAAAATATTTACAGAATAAGAAGGATGTGGTAGCTTTACATGGTTACCAAACCTCCAAAAGTGCCAGAGTTGCTTAAGCTCTGAAACTTTGCCTTTACACTGTGCATATGTATATAGATGCCACAACAATGTAGAAGACTTCATCACAGCAATGCCACAGCTACAGCAATGAAGTCACATCAGAGACTCAGAACTTTGTGGTACCTTTGTAGTCACATCAGTATCACACCAGACAATAATCAATCCGCAGTCGTGGCATACCACCGACACTTCACATTCATAACACAATCACCTATTAGAATGATCAAAGACACGCTAGAGTATCGTTACTTACCCTCTAGTAGAATTGTATTTGCATCATATCAGTCCTATGGATTAGAAGATTTTACTCAAATTTCCTTGGGTATATTCCTCTGTAAATAGAGTCAAAACACTAGGAAGGAAAATCTTTTTATATAAATCTGTTGTGTTACATGTCAGTTCTGGTTTTGTTTACAGAAGAGACATTTCTATTTCCAGAACTTTACAGAATGATTTTTTTTCCTTTCTGTATCCATGTAGATTTTTTAAAATGCAATATACATTATCAAAAACTACATCCCTTATTGATATTGAAGGTTTGAGATATATTTACATTTTGCAATTTTACTCAAATTTTACTGTATCTAAATATTGTGCAAATTTACTAAAAATTAAAATATACCATTTTTTTTTCTCAATGAATTTTTGAAGCATTTGTCACTGGGAATTGCCTACCAGAATGTCATTCTGTGTTTTAATGATGGTGGAAGTTTCATTGGCTACAAGTTCCGGAATATCAGTATAACTAATATTAGAACCACAGTCATGCAATGTAATTTAGGATTGCATCATCCATTTCTTTTCAAGTGCACGCAAAGATGAAATAGATACACACAAGATGGGTACAATGTACCCTGCCTTGCAGTGTGTCATCAGAGGATACGTGCTGTCTGTGGATCAACAGCAACTGTGTTTTCTTTGTCTGTCTTAGGATTCCTTTTTGCTTTGCAATGATTTTATTTGAACCTGTGGCTGAAATTTCAGGAATCCAAATGTTTGTTCAGAAATCAGGATAAAACTGGATTTTTGTGTTTTTTTCAATGTAACTAGTGTGTGGAAACTTATTCATGTGGAACACGACATACAGATTCAGAGCTAGAAGCTTTGAAATATGGTATGAAGGAATTGATGAGAAGAGATGGAAAGCATGCTTTGTATGTGTTTTAATTTATGTTGAGAGTTTGACACTCTGAAGCTAAAGCTGCAATTGTACAACATCACCTATGATCCACCAGAGTTTCAGCAGGTACACTACCAACTCTGGGGTAAACCTGTGCTAAGGATCCTCTCTGGGAACAGGCATCATTCTTTTCCCAATGGCACCTTTTTTTCCTTTTTCCTTTTGACTGCATAAAGTGAATCTCAGTTTCCCTGGCAAAGTCACATATGGTTGAAAAATATAGCTTTTGTATAAGGTTTTGAAATCTTCCTAAAAATGTAAACCAGAACTGCGTGTCTGCTAGAGCTTCACAGAGCACGATGAAAAAATCCTAGCAAGAGGTCATCCTTCTTTATTAAATTACAAAGATCTTGGAAGACGTTTTGTAGAAGCCTTGTATTGTGTGGAACCCAATTTGCGGTGTCACTCTTTAAATCCTGTAGGATTTTCCATACAGCGAGTTGTTCAGTGCAAAGAGCCAGGTTGTTGTTCGCCCTCAGCGAGAGGGTTGCTCTCGCCCCACGCTCTGTTCCCCTGTTAATGACTGCGGGTTTAATGTCTCCTCCATCTGTCCCAAGGGAGGAGCTCGTGGGAACGAGGGGGCAGGTCATTCTCAGCGACAGGCTCCTGGCTTGGGATCTCGCTCCTGCCAGAAATCTGTCTGAGCCTGAATCTGGCAAAGTTTAGGAAGCAGCATTAAATGCACCTCTTTGTTCGAGGCTTCCACTAACGGCAGGCACAGGAATTTCACTTGGCAGTCGGTATCCTGGCTACCCTTTTCAGGGTACTTCTATAGCTGTTTCAATAGTGAGAAGGGATATGGAGTGGGTTTTGTGGCAATTTAGATTAGAGGTACATCATGTAAAATGCATCCAGGTACTGTGATAGTTTTCCTTGATGGTTTAAATGTATACGTGTGTGTATGTATATATATATGATAATGCTTCACTGGTTTCTAATTTTAATTGGGAAAAAAAGAGCCTTTAATTTATATAATTTTAGAAAAGTATTAAGCCTTTAAAAATATGCCGAGAAATAAGATATGTATAGGAGCAGCTTACAGACTTTTTATTATGATGTGTTTTCCTTTATTATTTTGGATAAGGGTGACAATTCTAAAGTAAGAAAAAAGTAGAGATTTTTGAAAACAAGATTTGTTGTTTAGCCTTAGGAACAAATGTGAGAATTAGGCATTTTGTGTCGATTCTCCTTTATTTACCTCTATAGAACACGCTCTGGATTTAGATGCTGATTTCTATAGCCAAAATGTGTAGAAGTTTTTGAGCAGGACAGATTTTTCCTATGGGTAGAAGCACAGTGGCATTTCGATACTGAACAATAGCTCTGAGGGTGCCAGAGCCTTCCTTGGGCATTAGCAGATTCTGTTGCCAGAAGGACTGCTGGTTTAGTCCTTTTCAGAAACGAGCTGATGTCTATCTCAGCAGGCAGAAGAGCATTGCCTGTAGGAAATTTACTGCAGTGCATGAGTGCACTGAGGTCTAGACATTAGAATAGGCCCTATCTATGGCTAGACACGAGTCCCACTGTTCCCCATCCCCCAGTCTGTCTATCCAGTAACAACTGGGTAATTCCTCACAGCTCCTGTGGCATAACAAGATCCTGAAAAGAAATGTGGAAAAGGAGGGGAAGAAGGAGAGACAAGTATGGGAACTTTAATGTTGCTGCTGTTGGCAGAGAGAAAATGCCACTGCTAGTCCTGTAAGACAGAGGTCAGACAAACATGAGAAGTGTTTAAAAGTTCTGTGATGCTGAAGAGGAGCTGCTTTAACTCTGCTGGAGGGGTAAAGGAACAGGCATGCAGAAGGAAGTCTGGGTGGCAGGGAGTTGATCTGTCTGAAGAGACAAGTGAGCAACTGAGTTGGTGGCTTGATCACTGAGAGTGGGTGGAACCACATTTATTTTCCTAAAGTTGCAGCGGGACAGTGTGGAAAATAACACATCTCAAACTTCCATCTCCTGCAGCTCCTTTTCCAGCTTGGACCACAAAAGAAAGTTCAGAAATCAGAGAACAGGTTCTTTAACTGTACTATTTCTAACCCATAGTTTTAAAGTTGTCATGAGGACTGCAGCATAATTGTTCAGAAACAAGTATCTTTGGATGTCTTTAATCTTGAAGCATTCACCTCTCAGGACACAAATGGTGAAACTGCAATTGCTGACTGTGCTTACATATTCTTTAAAGAACATTTTCTTCCATGACCTATTTCTTTTTTTGACAGCTTTTGGGGAATAGTTCCTTGCCCTCATACCTGTGCTCTGCCAGACCCAAATATGTCCTTAGTCAAAGTTGACTATCCCTACTGAGTCCAGGTAGCCAAAGGATCAGAGTGAGAAGCCACTTGTTTTGTCTGTGGCTGGCAAGGAGATCGTGCTCAGTCCTGCTCAGGTGAATTCCTCTTGGCATTTGCACACAGGTTGTTCTATCATGGGTCTTTCTAAGGAAAGAAGCCTCATATCCAGGATACCAGGTTTGTCCAGATGGTCCCAGGTTTTTGTGGGAGGGAAAGAGGTGTGTTGTCAATGTGTTTACATATTTCAGTTAGCAAAATGCTGTGACAGTGATGTTCTCATATATCAATACTTCCATTTAATTCATTCCAAAGAACCTGGAGGATTTCTTCTTTCTAATTCATCAGTACCTATTTTTAGGTTGCCTTTTTACTAATTCTTATCCTAACAGTGATAACAAAACTTTTTAAATAAAACTGTCTTACAACTTGACTTTTTTTTTCTTCTGAATTATACATTTTAATTAGTAATAAGTGTTATGAATAAAGATAATTGAAACACTTCATCACAACATCCTTAATCCTTAGATTTGAGATGGACCCTGGGGAAGGAGTCTGCGTCTAGACCTAATGGCATAAACACATCCCTGCTTTAATTGTCAGAAAACAATTTCAGAGTTTTTGTTTTAGGGAGTCTTCAGTTATACACACACTTAGAAATCTTCTTTAACCCAAGTTTGTATGTGTGACAATGCAATTGCCTTGTTGCATATGTTCTCGTTTTGTTAAATTTCGTATCATTTCTCTAGGATCTCAGTCTAAAGGCTTTTTCTCTTATCGTTCTTCGGGCTTAATTTTGCTTTGGAAAATCAAGCTCTGTGCTCTTTTTGTTTCATACACTGTCACTTAGAATCAGACAACAGTAATTCTGGACTTGGAATGTGCTTTCTGTTATCTGACTGATTTTGATGGATTGTCATGCATCAGTTTGACTTTGTAGGGGTTGAATATAGCATTAAAATGTTTTGAGCAGTTAACTGAACAAACATGCCATGGAAACTAGAGAGAAAGGTCACCGGCACAGTGTTTAACGAACAAAGCTTTGCATGGTTTTTTGGGTTTTATTTTTTGTTTTGTTTTTATTTTTAACTTGAGAAAAGCCTTTGAGATAGTGTATTGTAACACAATTTGCACATCACTGAATTATGTACTGTACACATGGTTAACGATTTATGGAGCCATGAGTTATTTAATCGGGTAATGCATATACTTTGTACGACAAGCAAGCAGATGAAAACTCTGAATGGAAGAAATTGTTCATCCTCTGAATGACAAGCATTATATGCTGTGTTATCAGAAAACAATATGACTTTTTCCATCCAAAAGTTGTCGTTTCCAGTGGCCATTGTCTCATCTGAAAATATCAATTAAGCAAAAATGTGTAATAAATAGTGCCTTTCATTTGGGGTTCGTTAAGCAAGGGCAAGGCAAAATAGAGTGATCTCAGATCTGTGGCATTAGGTTCTTGTGCTGTCATTGTTGTAAATTTTTCTGCTTTGCAGAAAGGACACAGCCTGCAACAAGACCCTTGGTTTTAATACCTGCTGGAACTGGAATGTGTTCTTGCTGTAGAGGAGATTTTAATCCGAATGAGTAGGAGGTGATAGATAGCTGTAACAATGTGTAGTAGCATAGCATGTAAAGGGTAAGGATAACCAAGGTAAAGCGTGGTACTGTTCACAACAGTGGTGTCTCTTTCACGATGTTGGCACAGCAGTTAGCATACTGGAGCTCATAGTCTGGATTGGAGTTTACTGGTTATATTAAAATGAAAGGGAAAGAGGAAGAAGAAAGAGAGTGATGAGCCTGAAGAAGCAGGAAAATAAAGGAAACCTTTGGAGGGGAACAGAGGTAAGGTGCAGATTGGGGAAACAAAGCAAGTCTCAGAAGAGATATGATGTGAGGAAAAACTTTGAACTTCTTACTGTTTGGGGAAAGCCTCAATCTTTAAAACTGTGTGGGACAGAAAGAGGGAAGTGGAAAGAGAAGATCAGTTCTGGCTCTGCTACAAAATGCCCCTTTTTTGACATGAAAGTGGTGGACATAAAGGAGCAGGACCTTGTCCTACTTGTCAGTGTCCATCCCAGGAACTAGAGCCACAAATTAGATCTGACAGGATGACAAGAAATTCTTTAAGAATAAAAGCTGCGGCATTGTGTCAAACACGGAGTTCCCAAAGGAAATAAAGCAGTATCACAGGCTAGGATCTTTCCATGTACACTGGAAGACTACTGTCATGGATACTTGAAGGCTTTTCACACTAGAAAGCCATGGATGTAACCAAGCACTCAGCCTTGTATAAACTGAGACAGTCTGAATGACATGTTCTAGATGGTAGTAGTGTAGCCAGAGCATTGCTGAGCACTTGTGCACATCTAGGAGACTAGAAGGTGCATTGAAGTGACTGACTGTCACATACTGCAGCGATGGTATGCCTCTTCTTCAGATATGTGTTCTTTTCCTCTATTCAGTCTGAGGAGAGTGTATAGTTTTCTACAGTGCTGTTGCTCAAAGAAGCCCAAGGAGCAGTGTGCCCTGATGGGTAAACTGGTGATGTGATGTAGAGATGCAGACAAGCGTGGAGCCTTCTTGGTGCTGCAAAGTCTCTCCGTGCTCTGCGGAGCTGCCCATACCATACTGTGCTCCTTGCACCTTTTTGTGAGAGCTCTGGCTATCAACAAAATCCTTTCAGGTCAGACTTTTCTCTGAAAGCTGAAAGCAAATGTGACATCATTTGAATCTAAAGAGCTTTTTTCAGAACCACTAGCACTCAAACAGGGTGAGGCCACTGTCTTTGCACTTTTTGTTGAGATCAGATTTTTCTCTGGTGTCCTGGTTTGAGCAGTAGTAGTCATTTTTCTCCTTCTTGGTAGCTGGTGCAGTGCTGTGTGTTGACTTTCGGGCTGAGAACGGTTGCTGATAGCAAGGATGTTTTGAATTACTGCTCAAATGTTTGGTTTGTCCAAGGCCTTTTCTGAGCTCAGGCTCTGCCAGGGAGGAGGGGAGGCCAGGAGGAAGGAGAGACAGGACACCTGACCCAGGCTAGCCAAAGAGGTGTTCCATACCATAGCACGTGATGCCCAGGATGTAACCGGGGGAGACCCGGGAAGGGCTGGAGCTCTGGGGGGATGGAGGAGGTATCGGTCGGTGCTCAGTTGGGCAGGGTGGGGTGAGTTATGGGTTGGTGGCTGGTGAGGTGTTGTATTCTCTTCACTTGTTATTGGCTTTATCATTATTGTTTGTAGTAGTAGTAGCAGTAGTGATTTGTGTTATACCTTAGCAATTAAACCGTTCTTATCTCAATCCGTGGAGGCTATATTCTTTGGATTCTCCTTCATAACTCTCCGAGAGTTGGGGGAGAGAGGGAGGCGAGTGAGTGAACGAGCTGTGTGTGGAATTGGTTTAAACCACAACATCTGGGAAGAGAGGGAGGTGTCCCAGCCTGTCAGGATGTCACTGCTGCACATGTACTTCAGGAACGGTCAAACTCTCTTGATGTTCTTCACAGGGTTTGGATTTTTTAAGCGCCTGAGAAAGCATCCAGTTTTAAAGCTTTCCTTGTATATGAAGACACACAAGTCTTTCTTTCTATATCCAAAATCTGTCTTCAACAAAAACCCCTAAGGTTTTCTAGTTTCAAGTTGTACTTTTATGAATAATGGTGATGCAAATACTCCAAAGCAGTTTTAAAGTTCTTCACATCCTTTGAAATACTGCAGCGAGGTCCATGCAACTAGCTTCGGAAAGCCACGTGAAAATGCAAATGTTTGCTTTCACAACCAGAACTGAAAAATACCGAGCATTCTAAAGGAGAAATGGAACAATATGTTCTACTTTCCTTATGTATTTTATAAAAAATGCATATATAAAAAAATGAATATAAATTCTTTTAGGAGCAATTGTTTCATAAAAGAAACATGAGTTTGCTTTGGCAAAGATGCCTATGATTTATGGTTCATTTTGTAAACTTGGCCAAATAATTTCCTTCTCCTTCATGATTGGAGAGCAGAGCTGTCGGGGGCAGGGAGTTACAGGATGGCATCTGTTCTTAGAGCAACAGGATTATGTTTATTCATGATTAGTTTATGCAGAAAATGCATCAAAGCGTTTATTTGAATTTTTGATAAATTTGCCTTGTAGAAAAGAAATATTTCTTAATTGGACCTTGTAGGAAAACTCTCAGTAATGGCAAATGCAAATGAGAAATAATCTGAATTTAAAGAGCTTTTTTCAGAACCACTAGCGCTCAAAGTAGGGTAAGGCCACTGTCTCTTCACTTTTGAGAAAATTGTGGCTTTTCTTCTCCCCTTTAATTCCATATGCATATTCCATGGTGGTACAGCAGTGGTTTAACATGTAGCTTCTTTATGTATCCTTATTGAAAGTGGGAGATAAGTTTATCAGTATAGTGTTCGGTAGCCTTCGTTCCCTGTTGCTTTTTATTGTTGAATAAGGTTTTATAAGGTGCCACCAACCATGCTATTTTCTGTACTTTGGACTCTATGTAAATTTTTGCAGAGATGTAGGGAGAGCACATGAAAGATTGACACTGGTATCTTCTGAAATGTTCCCTGTTCCTTTTAAGCAGCTTGATTTTCCTTATAGCATTGCCAAAAACCTAACAGATGATGTTTTCAGGATCAGAGACAGGAGATTGAAATGTTGCTAATGTCTGTAGCACTTAAGTCATAGAATTCTGTAAAGAAATGTGCCATGATTGATCTGATTAATCTTTTAAATGGGTGGTGAGAGAGAAAGAAACTTCATCATACTAAATTTTTGTATTTATATAACTGCTTTTTAGGCACCGAGCTTACGTGTCCTTGTAATGTTCTGGTATGGGTGGCCTGTACTCTGTAGTTTCAGTTGAACTGACATCCTCCTTTCTGCTACAGTTTTCTACATTGGCCTTGCTGTTATAGAACCTTTTTCAACAGCTCTCTCCTGTGAGCAAAAGATCCTACGGGATCATTTGGGAAACATAAACCAACAGGGCAGACAGATACACTGCTGCTGCGCAGAAGCTCTCCACTTGCTGCAAGGAGGTTCTCTGCCTTTGCTCAAATTGAGGGTTTGTTGCCAGAAAGTTTCAGGGTATATCTCATGATTCTCAAGATTATCTGCAATTGTGGGTGAACACAGAAGCTACAGCTGAGCTGGGGATGCTCTTATGTAGCTGGCATGATCTGCAGCAGACTTGCATATCAGCCTTCATTCAGTTTACCAAAGCTAGGGGACCTAGTACTTGTGCTGAATGACTGCAGTCCTTCTTCCTAGGTTACTTACTACGGTACTGAGGCAGGAGAGCATGTACATCTTGTGCTGGTGCCACCAGCTGCAGCACAACTGTTACAGAAAGTCTGGTCATTTTTTGTAACTCAGATGAGCAATTACCTAGTGGGTATCACCATAGGTCTTTCCAGCCCTGTCTTTTAGCTTCAAAAGGTGCAATGCTAGATAAATAGAGTTAAGGATGCTTTCCTTTACATGTAAATTCTTGTAAGTTCTGTCTCTCTGGGCAGATATCAGAGGACAGTATTAAGGTGTATATGTAGAGACATATGCATATAATTTATTATTTCTTTAGCAAGACCTTGGACCTTTAGCAAGGATATCAGAAAGCCAACATAACGAGCTGCAACAAAGGAGGAGAACTGGTTAGACATTGCAATAATATAGTTTTATTTTGGGTGGAAACAGACTGTTTCTATCATTCTCTAAACTAGTCAAAGAGCAATAAATGAATTTGTTAACCAAAAATGAGAAAATTCAAAATACTTGATCAAGTCTATTTCGTTTTCTCTTATTGGGAACCTGCTAAGTGAACACCCAGAACAACATACATACATAGTAGGCTTCTGTTCAGTTTGAATTCCAGCTATATACTATTTGTCTGGTACCTAGAGTGGCACGCAGAATTTAAGGAACATATTACAATTAATTATATCTTGTTGGAATAAATAATTTCCTAAATATACACTCTGTTATGGTGGCTGCTGATAAGGAATTTAATTCAAAACTCAGCTCTTGGCTTCTGAAAAATCAGCTTTAACTAAATTGTCGCAGTCATTACACGTTGTAAAGCCTCTATATTTCACACTTCATTTTTTAGCCAAATGGATGACAGCCCACTTCAAAGGGAAAGCAGTAAACCTGTGGTCAGAGTGTTCACCTGAACAGCATGCTCTCCCTGGATCCCATGTCTGGCAGTTGCACACATTTTGAATTCCTGCAGGTTTGCAATTTAATTGGTCAAAAATCAAAGGATGTCCAGTTGAACTGTACACCCTTATAACAGGGTCAGAGATTGGGAGATATTGTTTGATGCTCCACCTTTCCTGACATTTCACTGTTGCACAAAAATGGGAAAGATGTTTCAATGAGCTTCCCAGAATAGAAATATTAACCCCAAGTGTTCAAAAGTTTATGTGATGTTTATATGGAAGAGAGTTTTAGAGATCTACTTGTGTACCTACTAGAGGCTATACTACAAGAAGAGAAAATAAATTCGTACCTTGTCATAGTCTGTAATATCAACCCAAGTACTCAGATCCTCATTGATCCCATGTGAATGCTGTCAGAGTGTCCGGTAGGACTTTGTCATGGAATACAATATGGTAAGCATACAGATATTTCAAACTCCAGTGGCAGGATCTATGTGACCCTCAACATTTCATGACCAGTTATTTTTTTTGCTGCACACACCTCCATAGGAAGTGGTCCCTGAATACTTCCTTTGATTTTATTTCTTTTTTTTAATATATATGTATTTTTATGTTGAGATTTTTTGAGGGTAATGCTCAGATATGGAAGGTAGAAAGTGTTCAAAAGAAGACTGAAAATAGGGCTAGTATGAATCTGAATGGAAAATTAAGGTTTGTTACTGCCATGAGGTTTAATACCTAATTACTTTGGACAGTTTGCTTAAGTCACATCTATTAAAACAGAAGTATACCTGTTCTGGTATACATGGGCAAAGTGAAGTTGGTGTAGCTGAAGACAGGGGTTCCCAGCTCTCTCCTCCTGGTTCTCTTCTTTTCCCATGCTTACTCCCTTGGGCAGTAGCAGTGCCACAGCCAAGTCTAGAGTGAGCAAAAGGCAGTCATCAAGTCATGTTGAGGTTTAGAGGAACACTGAGCTCTGCCCCAACTTCCTTCTGTCTTTACTGATTCTATCTGGTGAGAGGGAATGCAGCAGGAGATTTTTGCCAGTGGTGATATTGTAATCAAGTCTGGGGCCACAGTGTCTAAGTTCTGGTGTGTGTGATCTGTAAATAGGGAGTTGGCAGGAGGAATGAAAAGTGAAACTTTGCAGCAGTTGGCTGTGTACTGCTGTTTCACCAAATGTCCCATTTTGAAGTATGGTGCTGGCCTGTCTTCATTTCAGTTTGTGCAGTATTTGTGTCAACACACTTAGTGTACAGTTCTTAGAAAGGGAAATGCTGTATTGCTGTGGGAACTGTGTATAATGGCTATATAAATTGAATTTCAATGGGGACCAAAAAACTCTATTCATTTCTACATTTATTAGGGTTTTTTTTTCTTTCCCTGAATCAAACCCGCATTTTGGAGCTGTGTCACAACTGGTAACAGCGTTCTCTGGGGACCTCAATGTCATGTGCAAGTAATAAGGACACTGTCACTGTTTATCTGGCCAGAGATTGATAGTTCAATGCCTTTGGACTTGGCTAGGCAGGGAGGATGCAAGAATTTTTAAACTGTTTCCGTCACAGAACTGATTTGAGCTGGTTATTGGTAACACTGTTCATATGTAAATGCCTGCTTTTAAAAATCACTTGTGTTCACAGAGGAACCTTCTGCTTCCCTTTCTGAAAAAACAATTAAAAAACCCCCAACACCCAACAAGAGGAGAACCATTCCAGATAATGAGGGAAAGATGGTTAGAAAATGTAAATACTGAAGGCTCTTAGTCACTGCTCATACCAAAAGCCATAGCATACATTGTTTTTTAAGTATGTGCCACAGGAATTGGTCACTCAATTATTGTTTTCTCCTTATATTTATAGTCCATCTCTTCTACTCCTTGTTCAGACTGTTCATGAAAAATCTGAAGTGTTACACAGTAGCAGGTGCTGGATATTCCTTTATTTCTTTATTTTTCAGGTCTGTACCCAGCACTTGGTCCTTCTGAATTTATAACTGTGCTGCTTAGTATAGCTTTCACATATCTAACCAGCCATGGGGTGGGAAGTGCATTCCTCTCATGCACTTCCCCTTTCTACTAGCTCCCCATTTCACAAACAGGTATTGAAACCTGGCTTGGCACAATATCATTATTCTGTAGCAGGTGTCAGTTGGGAGTTTTCATATTTCAGGATCCCTTGACCTTTCTTCTGGGCACATGTACAGTGTGTTAATGATGAACAATGTCCACACATCAGCACTAATTCAAACTTGAGCTCTTCCAGAGTTTGAAATATGCATGGATAAAGTCTGTGCAGATGGTCCTGAATTTTAATATATAAAAGTCCCAGTAAAACAAAGTTAACTTTAAAAATTCTGCAATAAATCACAAAAAAGCTGAATATGATCCTCTGGATATCTTAATTAGATGAATTTCTTTCACTTAATCAGACATTCAAAGTCAAAGGGACAAAAGACACTGCCTTTCTTAGACGCTAAGGCCTGAATAATGTCTCAGTGGTCAGAAGAGTTGATTAAATTACTTGCTGTCACTCACATTTGTATTTTATTGTATTCTTTTTCTGAATAATAACTTCAACATCAATGTTTCCATTTTTTTATCAGTCACAATCAAGAATATTCCCAACAGCTTTATTTCCGGGCTTCTTGTTGCCATGCAAGGATTTGGCATCATGTACTTCTACATAAAAATATATAAGGAATAGCTAGTCTCCAAGCTGAACTTCTAAGATAGGAAATAGCAGAACCAAGTTTATCCACGTAAGTCACTTTTGTAGGTATCTCTGGTAGGAATTACCAGTAGTAAGAAGGGCAGATGTGATGACATGCAGTGTCCTCTGGGCTTGGAGAAGTGCACTGCATCCACTGTGTGTTGTTCAGCGCTCAGACCCATGAGTGCCCAAGCTTACTCAAAGCACAATGGAGGCCTTTGGGCTTACGCAACCAAACACCCAAGGGCTCCTATTTAGCACATGGAGGTGGCATGAAACTTCACATATGTCTAAATCAAGAGGAAGTTAATAAGTGTCTGTCTGCTTCAGCGTTATGTCTGAGCTGAATTCCCATGCTTCTTCTCCAGATCTTCCAAATGTTCAATATTGTTTTAAAAAAGAGGTTTGTGCTGGCAATCTCTGCAGATTTTTCTAGCCTTATTGAAAACAGCTGTGACATTTTTGCTGAAGTGGGATATCTTTTGGATTTTTGGGATTGTTTGTTTGGTTTTGCTTTTTAAATTAAGCCAGAGGTAGAACTGGAGCACGGAAACATCAGTTGCAGCTATAACGAAGTTTTTAGAGAACAGGGAAGGGAGAGAGAGAAAGGATTTACAGTGGGGAAGTGTTAGGCAGGATTGACTGTAGGTGTCACTGTGAGCTGTGCCTGTAATTCTGAAGCTCCATTTCCCCTTTTATTCAGTGACCCCCACTTCCCAGCTTTCCTCCTCTGTTTCCCCCATCTCTTTTCCCTCTCTCTGACTCTCTTCCTAACACACACGTGCACGTGCAAAGAAGTGTATTACAAGTAATAGCTGGAAGGAAGCAAGAAAATTACTGTGACCATTAGACAACTTGGCACTGATATAAGTTAATAGATACTTTATAAAAATGCTGGTTACCCGCATAGTGTTAACTGAATAGATGCATGATATCTTGCTTATATGAAGCCCTGGAACACATATGATTAAAAAACCCCAACACAATAGGCAAACTTTCTTTTGTCCATTTGTATAGGGCTACAGGTAAGAGCAGAAGCAAGCATCAGCAGGCAAGATACTCTTCCAGCCTTTCCAATCTGGGTTGGGCAGAGGCAGACCTTGCTCATTTTAGTCATCACAGGCTTGGTTGCAGGCATGAGGGGTTCTGGCAGACTTTGAAACTGTATCTTCCTGTATAGATTCCTGCAAAAACAACTTCTATCTCTTAATGCTTTCTCTGCACTAATACTTAGTTAACTTCTCAATTTATAATTTAGAGTACTCTCCTATAAGATCCACTTAGAGAATACTAACTAATGACATACGGCAACATCATTAAATACTTCAGTGCCTCAGGGTACCAGACTACAATGCATCCTGCAAGGTAGCACTTAGAGGCTGTATGAACATATTCTGTCACCTTGCAATCTTTTATAGCATAGCCCTGGGAATGCGCAGAGAGATAACATGCAGAGGAATAGAACAAAGTCTGCTGGAGTCACACTCTCCTTAACGTGATGAATTATCAAGATGCTGTATGTTTCCTGGTGAGGTCCCAAACAGATGAACTTCTGTAAATGAGCAAATTTAAATGCCTGCTTATCACACATAGGCAGAATGCTGTTTTCATGGTGTTACTGAGTCCGATGTTACTTTTAAGTGACTGTGCAGTGATCAGTACTTCAGCCCTAATTAGTAAAAGTAGTAGGAGCCTTAGATTTAAATCATAAAGAGAAAAATAGGTCATATAATATTTAATTCACCTTCCTGCCAACCCTAAATTATTCCTTGATGTGTATATTCTGTTTTCTTGTATCAATTTAAATTTTCTAAGCAACAGCTTCCATGACTTCATGCTTTTTCCTTTCGAGTTTACTTTTTTTAGTGGAATTCAGCAGGATTCTCCTGAAAGACAAGGGCAATTTTTAAAGCTGCTTTGTAGAACTCCATTTTCTTTTGGATACAGGCTCCTCTGACAATGCTGAATCTCAAATTTTTGTAGCATCCTGTGGAAAGGATGTGGAAGGCAATCTGCAAAGTACACATTTCCTGGCAAAGCTTGCTGGTTGCTAGATGCAACTTCTAAACCATCTTTCCTTGGGTTTCATCCTTACCTGATAGCTGCATCATGTACTGTATGTTCAATATGATGATGACTCCAAGATGCACCCTGTCACTAATCTAGTCACTCGTGGCTGCTGTGATTATCCACCATCTCTATCAGATTACTCTTGGGCAATGTCATCGGTGTAGTCTCACCTCTGAATGGAACAGGAACAGTCTTTTTTTCTTTAATTTTTTCTTTCTTTTTTAATTTGGGATTAAGCAGTCAGATCTGATGACACTTCACCCAGGTATAGTTGTTTGAAAACATATCGTCCTTTCAATCACAGTAAGTGACAGTGTTCACAGTGTGCACTCCCCTGATGCCATGGCTGCCTTTGATGCCTGCTCTGACATGCTTTAAGATAAATAGTTCAGAGAAAAATCCTTTAGAGTAGCAAACTACTTTTGCCAAATGGTTAGCTCTATATAGTTCTTTTCCTCCCCTTTTTTCTTTTGAAAGGAAAATATAACAGGGATTAAACTGGGGGAGAGTTGACTAGCTCCTTCTAGGATGAATATTTTTTTACTGGGGACAGGCTTAAATTTTTGTGTATTTAGAGCAAAGAAGTGGGTGTGAGGAAATACGTCTAAGCTCCCTGCTCCCATCTCTTTGCCCAGTTTCTTGGATCTTTCATGGATCTTATAGAGGCTTGAGTGGGAGTTTGGGATTTTTCAGTATGTGGGGGACAGCTAGTGGCAAAAACAACCTGCAGAGCTGGGCAAACTACATGATTGAGTCTCCTTTATTTCTTCTCTTGTGTTGTCTTTTGGGCATGAGGTGAGGGGAGATAAGCTTTACAGGCTGTACAACAAGGAAGAAATGGCAGTACTTGGCTGTGGTAGGACCTTGTAGAGTTTCCTTTGAATGTGAAGTTCCTTGACAGGTGAGGCACCACAGGGGCTGGGCACCATGTGCCCCAGCCAGCAAGAAGCAGGTGCAGGGCAGGGGTAGGGCACCAGGAAGCAGCAGGGATCAGTTGGGTTACACTACAGACTGGTTGAGGAATGGGAGAGACATGAGAGAGTGGTCTCATGTGTGAGGAAGGACAGCACACAAGGTGTGGTATGGGTATGTAGAGGAGAAACATTGATTTAAGCCAACTTTTCAACATCTCAGATTCAGTGACATTGTCCCAAGTGACAGCAGTTTCTCACGCACTGCCTGTGTCATATAGTAAGATGGCCTGTGATCATTCTTGCTCCTCAACTGGTCTATGTGGTCATTGCAACAGAGACTGTAGAGTGACCATCCTGCACTGACCTGGGGCAAGTGCTAAAGGCCAGGGCAGTGTTTGCTCTGTCCATCCTGAGTGTTCACTGCTGGGGCTGTGGGACAGAGGAAAGATCCCTTTCCAGAGCTGCAAGTCCTAAAGCTCTGGGAAAGAGCTATCAGCTATCATGTATTGTAGAAGAGACATAAAGGTGTAGAAGATCTTGCTCTGCAGGTCTGATGAAGTGTTGTATGGCTTTTGTAGACCATATTTGCTCTTGCAGGAGAGCTTAGGGATGAGGAATGTCTCCGCTTGGGGAAATAGAGAGGAAGAATCTTACTGGAAAATGTTCTTATTCATAGCAGAAATTTTCAGTAAGTTTTTTGGTTTTTTTTTCTACAGCATTTTCTGGTGCTGAGCACAAGTAATGCAGCATTTAAATTCTCTTCATATCAGATGATTCACTGAAGGTCAGGTCTCTTGAAGTAATATTTTCTTATCTGCACCTAATCAATCATGTCATATATAAAAAGTAGAAGCAGTTGTATCAGTGCTTTAGTACAATGTAGGAATATTAGACCAATCAAAATAAACTAATCACATATTAGAAATTATTTTGAAGTGATACTGTAAAAAATACACACAAACTACCAAATCGCACAGATAAAATAATGATCATCGGTCATTAGAATGGAGATAGTTGCAGGGGTTTTTCTTCTAGGATATTTAACTGGCTGGCTTCTAATATTTCTTTTAATGTTTGCTTTTGCCTGGCAGGAATGTGATAAAATTATGCAAAGCTATGATTCACATAGAACAAATACAGATTGCAAACTGTATAATGTTATCCTGGCCTGCTGTTTATAAAGCAATGAATATGCCTGTTAACTGAGTATGCTGATGATTTTTTGCAGCCAGATTTATATCTGGATGGATGGCCTTTACTTTTCCTAATTATTGTTTTACATAAGCAAATAATTTCCCTTTATAATCACAAGCAATCATCAGGAAAGACCCTTGGTAGGTGTTGGCATATTGTACTGTTCATATTCAGTAAATAGCCTTTATTCTGCTTTGGGTATGGTTTCTAGGCATTATACATTGCTCTGCACAGAAATACCATGAATCAAATCAAGGCAGATTATCTCATTTTTTTATATATGTGTTTTCATAAAACCACAGGCTGTTCTGTTTGCTGATAAAGGCCTTTTGGGTAAATGGCCTAATGGTTCTGATGCAGCCCCTGCTGAAGGCTGACTGAAGAAATCAGACTCTTCTCACCAGAGCAAACAATTGTCAGCCTTATGCAGTCTTAGGACTTGGAGAAAATCTGGTCATTTCTCAATCGGTGTGCCCAGAAGGGTATTGTATCCAAGTGGTCAGTTTGCTCAGCCATAGGCAGTTAAGCAGAAGCATGTGAAAAGGCTTGCTCAGTTTCTTCACTATTTGAGTCCTTCTGAATGTCTTAAGGGTCAGACTCTGTTTTAAAGCGCTTACAATAGAATGGCAGTGACTGAATTGCTGACAACATAGCATGCAATCTTGCTCAAGAAGTGTAGCATTAGTCTAGAGACAACATGGGGTAGTTCAGAGACACCTGAGCTGTTGCAGCAATAACACTGAACTTTCATGCTCCAGCTCTTTCTGATACAGCTGCTTGTTTCACAAACAGGTGTCTAAAACTGCTGTGAAAGTCACTTCAGCTGTAGAATGAGCAGAAGTCTCCTGATTTTCTATGTAATGGTACAGTATCAAGTAATAATGTGCATGTTACTGTCACTTGAGAATTGCAGCTTGGGAGCCCCTGATCTTTGGAAATGGGAAGACCTGTGCCTTGGGGAAGCTTGGAAAGAAACCTGCTGGAGGGTGCCCTTTGTTTCACTGTGTTTGCCCTCTTTGACTAGTTGCTAAGACAGGTAGCAGAGGGACTAATTCTGCTCTCTGTGTTACAGGATTTTCCCAGTTCTTTTCCAGCTCAGGAACAAATGCATCATTTTTTCCAGTGAATACATAGAAATGCCACAAACTCCATTATTTCTGCAGAATCTGCTGCATTTCTGCATTTCTGCATAAGGGTGAATGTAATAGCCATGTGACATGTTGAAAAGAATAATTATACCCAGAGGGGTTGGTAATTTATGTTGGGTAGCAGGTGGTATTGTTTTCTGGTTAGTCTGTACCCTAACTTGTTATGTTATGGCCATCAGCAGCTGGAGTGACACCTACAGAGGAGACCTCAGAGCTTGCAGCAGGAGCCAGAGTTGTTCCATTTGACTGTAGATCGAAGGAATTCCTACCATCCTTCACACTGAGTGTAACATAACCTTTGATAATGTAGCAGCCAAAGCAAGGCATGACTCATGTCATTGACTTTCCCCTCCTGTATGTCACATTTTGACAGGTTGTGCTTGACAGAGAATGAGCTTCTACTTACTTTTGACCACTACCATTATGCCCCTGACTGAGTCATATATAGCATACCATCTAAATAGCTACTTGTCCCTAAGGAAATATTTTCTTACCACAATATTTCTTTGGTTTGGCAAATTTACTTCATTTCTTGTTTCTGAGACAAGCACCCCATTGTTCTGGGAGCTGTACACACACGTAATTAGGGACGGAGTCTTGCTTTGACAAGCATTTGCCCTTCAAATAAGAGAGAGGAAAATGTTGCTTCCATTTTGCAAGTGGAAAATGGATGTGTTTAAGTGGTGAGATCTGGAACAGAGCAAGAAGTTGATCAAGTTCTTGGAAGAGCCAAATATAATAGCCTTAACTTTACCAAGCCTGTTCTGTTGCCTTAGTTTCTTTAAAGTTCTAACTGCACTGTTGCATTCCATATATAATTCATCACTGTCCTAAAGCTGTAGTACAGTCTCCTCTGTCTTGTGAACCTCTCTCTGGACTCCTGAACACATAATGAAAATCTAGATCCATAGTTGTCTTTGATCTTTGAGGTTTTGTCAGCTCCTCCCATTTGCAGTTTTAGCTTTCTCACCTAATTTCTTCCAATTCTTCAATGCCTCCCTAATCCTTAGATTCTTACTTTTCCCTCTTCCTTCCTTACCAGCTCTGGTAGTACTGAGTTTTTTTGTCCTGGCTGGTGTCATTAACTTGTTTTCTCTCTTCTCAGATCCCATCTACTTTCTCTTTCCTCTATGTTCTTTGGTTAATTTTTAAAAAGTATTTTCCTGAACTGTCTCAAAATGTAGCCACTCTTTATGTCATTCATTTAGTGTTTCAAGTGAGAATCTCAGCATCTGAGCTCCTGCAGGTTTGTTCTAATCCTGTTTACTTATCTAGAATCAAACAGTAGCATTTTCTTGGTCATGGGTCCAGGTCCATCTATGTGGTCTTGAATTGTAGGTTCTTACAGTAAATGTCCTTCTGCTTCTGTGTGATTCCTGTGCTGCATGTATCTGCTGTGTACGGATAACCAAGCTAGCATCAAACAAGTGTACTTTCTTGGTACTAGAGTTCTGCCTAGCGCCATGTATATATGGGTATAGTGCCTAAATTGTTTTGTAGGTGAGACTGGATTCCTTACATAGCTGTAAAAGTTTTATCCTACACTTGGATTCTTGATATTTGCCTTTTGTAGCTGTTATGATACTCAAGTTGGTCTTTCTTTTAATCCATGGGCTGGAAATATTGCTGAATATGTTCAATATTTCATAGGCTTTTTGAGGATTTTTTTAGAAGGTTTTTCTTTCTTAGTTTTTTTTTTTTTAGAGAAACCATAGAAAGAGTGATTAAAGATAATAGCAAGGAGCTCACAGCGACTGCTATGGGTATCTTTACTTTTTTTTTTCCTTTGCAACTAGAAGATAACATTACCAGAGCATTCACAGTATTCCTCAGTGTCATCCTTTCTGTTGGTGTTAATTAAGCGCTGACACATTAGTGGCTGTTATATGCTTATACTGAGTCCCACATCCTGAATGCTCTAACAGTATTTTTACAAAGAATGATCTAGGACAAGAAATGAAGAGCACTAATAATTCCCTAGGAGTACAAGAAAAGTAGTGGCCAGTGGGAAATGCATTTCCCCTGTCAGGAAGACAGTCAGGATGGCAAGATTCACATCCCACTCTTAAAAGTAGTGCTGTAGTGTTACTAATGTCCATGTGCATTCAGGAGCTTTTAATGCCATATGCTACTGTGTAGATCCAAGTGGGCAATCCATGGCTGGTCATTGCCTGGTTCACCATGTGAGGATGAGATGTATCATGTGGATATTCCCATACCTTTTGAGTTGTGCTGTAGGAAAAAGAATATTTTTATGTGAACTAGCAAAGAGGAGAAAGAGGATGTTATTTGTGATCAGACCTTATCCTGGAGAACAGTACTAAATTGTCTTTTCATTTGGTAGAGTTTATTGTGGGAGTAACTGCTCTTCTAGACTGAGAGGTTAAGGAGGCTTGCTTGGGCATTGTGGTATGCTTGACAGGCACAAAAGGTCTGTGTGTAAAACATGCTGAGGCTGCATGTTTGAGAAGTATCATTCACACACAGAAAATCTGGGTTATCATACAGGAAGAGCTGGACCATCTTCAGGACAGGAAAACTAGAAATGGGATTATATTTGTATGAAGTACGCAAAGTCAAATGATATTTAATTTTTTTTCTATATGCTTATTGATTGGCAATGCCAAAGGAAAAAGAAATGCATAGGTATTTCACAGGACACATTGTGAAATGGCCATGTAAAAGGCAAATGTGATTTTAAGATGTTTGAGATGAAACATTTCTACTGATGACAAGAACATGTGAGTTTAATTGTACAAATCCCAGCTGTATAATTCTGAGTATTTGTGATTAAAACAGAAAGCAGAGATGCGAAGAGGAACCTGATTTTGATTAGGAGAATGGAAAAAGTTTCTTAGTGGAAGAAATAATGGAAACTGATTTGCTTAGCTTAACAAATAAAACCCATAAAGGTTTTAGTGACTAAAATCAAGGAAGAGGAAAAATAACTAGTAATAGCAGTGGGTGCGAGTAAACATGCACCCAAATTAGAAGACCACTTAGCCGTTAGAGGTTTCTTCAATAACTTACCCAAAGCTTGTTTTCCCAAGATGGTCACAGCAAACAGTGAACCAGTTCTGAATGTTACAAAGGGATTATATGAGTTTGCTGCTGCTCCTGGAACCCAAATGCAGCCTCCCAGGAGAAGCAATTCATTTCTGCATTCTAGTGTCATAAGCAGCTTTAGCTTAATTGAAGGAATCCATAATATTCCAACACTTTTTATTTTCTAGTATCTCTTTCTGTGGATTGAATAATGATCTTGAATTTTAATGTCAGTTTAGGGGTTTTCAAGCAAACTTCTCCCTTATGAGGTTCTCCAATTTACCAGAAGCAACTGAATGAGCCGTTCAGTTTTGTCTCATATTCTGCTTTAGTTTTCACATATGGAGTACTAAATTCTGTACCAAAGTCAGTGAAGGCAGCCTGAGTGCTTACTGATAATACAGTTCCCCACAGAGACCTTCTGTACCTCAGCTATATTAATTCAGCTGTAATCTGTTTTTCAGTTTACATTTCTTAAAATTTGATAATTCCTGGGGGAATTTATTACCTAATTCTCATTGAATTACAGTGTGAGTTGGATGAATCATTTCCGTGGACTTGTTTGAAAATCTCAGATTGTTATTCTAACATTATTCATACTGCTGTATGTGGTTTTGTAGTTAAAAATCTGCAATAAGTAAGTTCCTGGAATCATATTAATTGCAAGAATATTTACATAGTCATTTATAAACAAAACTCGTATTAGGTTGTATAGTTGTTAGAAAAGTAAGACTGAGTATTAAGAAGTTGGTCACACTGGTTTACATAACAGCTGCAGATCATACAACAGCTGTAATTTCCATAGGACTGAACTTTAAAATGAGAGAAGACAAAAAAGTTCTGTCAAAGGACACAAAAGCTTTGGAGTTTCAGGGCCTGATTTTGTAAATTGGTCAAGAAAAGGTGAATGGCATTTATCATAAAGCAGACTAATTTTCTGTCAGGCTTGTCTGCAGTTAATGGTTTCTTCAACATTATGGATGAGAACAGGAAGTGTGTCTGTCAAGAGAATTGTATTCCTTTGACAGAAAGGTAGTAGGTGCTTAACCTGTAAGTTTGCATATCCCTATTTTATTGTTGTGGGACTTGCCAGTTCTAGGGTCAAAGCAGCATGTTAACTAGTGGGAATTGAATGGAAAAGGAAGGTAGAAAGATAAAAGAAAGAGATGAAATCAATAAGAAAAAGTTCAAAATATATGTCTGATGAGCTCTTTCTAGTAGGTAACATTATCAAAGAATAAAACTGAGCTGGGGGGTAGCATGCTGCCTTTCTGTCCAGTCAGTTCACTAGAAAAGGCTATATTTGATTCAAAGTCCTGTAGAGACATCTGAGAGATGCTGTTTTCCATGATGTACAAGAAAACCTGAAGAAGTTAAAATACTTATAGTGAACTAGATTATGCTGCATTCTTCTCATTAACACGGGGACTGGCAGAATTGGATAGTCTCTCAGTCTTTGACTTTTCTGGAGATTAAGGTATTTCACATCATTTGGTGTGAAAATAGTCCTAGTCTCTTCAAGGGAGGATAAGACAGTGGATAAATTGCCACCATGTGCTAAGAAGCTTTGGAATAAAATCCTATTCCCTGACTGAGAATTGCTAAGAGGTATTCCAGTAGGATTAGTACAGCCCCTTGCTTCCCACATTTGTTTTGGCTGATCACATCCTTGTGATACTTCATGTAGTTTACAAGTATTCAAAAGGGCCTACTGTAAAATGTTTGTCACTTAATTCACATTTTGTGATATCACTTGAGAGCAATTTTAGGTCAGAACAGTGCAACTACTTTGTTCTGGACAATTTTACCAATGGCAGTGGAAGGCTTCCCACTGAATTTAAGGTGTTTGTGGAAGTAAACTACGTGAGGTCCCCTGTCATTGCACAGCCTAAGGCACTTTGAGAGCAGAATTTGCATTGCCTTATAAGTACTGCTTTTGAGATTAATTACTTCTGGTGCTGTTTAGAAAATGTGCTTAGATTAGACACCTAACTTTCAAAGGGCTGGAGTTAGACAAGAAGAATTGAGCAACATCAGCTGATTCCTCTAAGACCCGTGGGATGAAGACTAGGCAGCACTCACCACAGAGTAATGCTGGATAGATCCTCACTATATCTATGCTTTATAGAAGGAAATACGTTACCTAAACTCAGCTTGGATCATGAATAAATCCAAATCTTCTATATTCTCAGACCTTTTTTGTTCAGTTCTATGCTCTGCACAGAACATGCTTCTTGGAGTAAAAAGTTAATGATCTGTGGGTTTGGACTGACCCAGGATGGGAGCAACAGTTTTTTCCTCAACTGCAGTGAGAGGTGAATTCAGGGCCTGTTTGAGAACTTGGCTTTACATGCAGCTCAGGTTCAGATATAGGAACCTTGTATAGTGCAAGTCCTCTGTGAAATTAGGTGACTCTATGTTGAAAGAGGCAATTTTTTGATTAAAAGAAAAAAAATCTGATAAAAGTATGTGTTTGTTTTTGAAGAACAGCATGACAATGCGTATCGGTTTTATCTGTCAACAGCCATCACCCTGTCAGGGCTTGGCTGCTGTTGATTTATTACAACCGTGAATGTACAATTGGTAGGCTGGTCCTCAGATCTGCAGAGGAGAGGCACAAATTTGGAAGCCATATGTCCCATGGTAATGCGCTTAAAAGAGAGATAATCACCAAAGAGCTGAGGAGCCCTTCAACTCATCACTCTTCTATACTCTCTTAGCCTTAAGATTTATCAGTGCTTGTAATGTAAGCATCTAAAATGAAAACAACTTATTAACTTCACTAAATACACCATCTTCAACTCCCCACAAATAAATCTTTTATCTTAATCTGCACTGCATGAGTCCCAGCTTTTTAGTCTGAAATAGGGGGGAATTCACTGAGGCATGCCTATATAACATTGCTGTCCCAATGCCCAGGATGACCTTGACAAGGAGAGAAGAATTTGGAGTTGGAAATTTTATGGCAAAATAATGCATGCAGGAAAGTATGACACTCACTTGTGGAGTTCAGGAATTATTCTTCAAGCTGTGTCACTGGGGCTATTTCTGTGCCAGTACTGAAGGCATGCAAACTACTCAGAGAAGTACCGTCTGGCCTTAACCTTTATGTGTCCAAGCTTTAAAGACTTGTTACCAAACACCATTGTCCGGTACCAATACCTGAAAAGCATATCCTGCCAGACAGAAGGCAGTGTGATAGTCCCAGTAGTGCTCTTCTTCAGCTAACGTGAAGCAACATTAACATTTTAAATATTGATTTGTACTTTTAATTCACTATTAATCACGGTGGGATTTGTAGCATTTGGCTTTTATGAGGAAGTTAGGGCTTTTTAAAGGTGATGCTATTAACACGGAACTCATTCTTAGTCATGAGTACTGGCTGGTAGAGGGCAGATTAGTGAAAAACTTCTGGAGACTGCAGAAGACTTCTGCATGGGAATGCTTCTGTCAGACTTGTAACTAGGGACAGTAGGGCAGAACTACAAAACCCCTGTGTAAATAATCATTTGTCTTTTCCCTTCTAATACTCAGTTGTGATCTGGAGAGAGGAGAAAAGCTGTATGTCATTAATATGAGTCTTAGAGGGTTTATAGACCAGGTGACATACCCCTCAGACAACTACATGTACATCTTTCTAATGTGAGTAGGCCATCATACAGGGCACAGATCAATTTATTATTCCGCCTGAGAGTGCCATGTTCCTCTTTAAAAAATTGTTATTCCTGGAGTTGGCAATTACTTTAAAATAAATTTACCAAAGACAAAATTGTGCCTCTTGGGTCAGTAAATGACTTCCCTGTTTTTTCTTGAAGAGACAAGGTGTTTATTAAAGACCTTCTTAGTTTACTGTGTTGGGTTTTTCACTTTGAATAATTGTCCAATTAAATATAATTTGGAAGTCCACGCTAACCTACTGCTTGCATTGTACAAGTAAGAATATCTCTGAAAGATGTGCATTAATAAATCCCACTGAGCCCTATCTCTTTTAAAAAATGTCCTCTTTTGTTTAATTTTTAGAATTTTTAACAGGGCTCTAAGCCTTACGTTTGGAAAGGCAGCTGTTTTCACACGAATAATTTATACAGTTCATTCTTTCAAATTCTGTAGAAAACATTTTTATCATTTATTGCAAGTTAGCTTTATTTTTTTATTATTTTCAACCTATTGTTTAGGCTCAGAACATATTTTAAGGTCTAAAACTTTGCACTTTTTATTATTTCTCTTTTTTTTGTCTAGGGATTTCTGTTCCTACTTTGCAAAGGGAAAATTATATAAAATTAAGTGGATAAAATAAAAGTAATTAAATGTAGCAATTAGATGAAGTTCTAGAAACTCAGAATGGAGTTGGTCAATAAGAGATATATACAAGGATAAAGAAAAATTATGGTGCCTGATGTAACCTGTTCTGTAGAGATACAGTCATACACGGCCAAGCAGCCTGAGCATGATGCTGGTAGCAGGACCTCTCACTTTGACTCAAACACAGAGCATTGATGTTTCCTTATCTACTAGGATCTAAGTAATTCCAATTAATTTCCTTCTGTGGATATAAGACTTTTATTTCTAATTGAAATAAAATGAGCATTGATTAGCTGATCAATCTAATTAATAAAGATTTTTAGAACTGGGGAGATAACAAAGCATATGGGGGAAGTTTTGTGTCACTGATGTATTAAAAATGAGTAGCAAAAACTGCCATAAAATGAATCCCCCAAAATATTTTATGCTGTAATGGTTACATTTAGTTGTAATTATCATTGCTCTTCTTGTATCAAAAGTGGGTTGTTTTTTTTTGTTTGATATAGGTAGGAACAGACGTGACATTAAATGAACATTGAGATTGAAATTAACTGCCTACTCCTTTATATTTTGTCTGCCTTCACCTTCTAGTGAAATACAGGGAGCTGGAAAGCTTATTTGCCTTTCCTAGTCTATCAATGCACAGAGCACCTAATTAATATTGAGGTGGGTAATACAAACTGCTTAACTCTGAAGAGTTAAGAACCGTCCATACACAAGCATAAACCCTAGCCAAGTATTTTTAGTCTGTGACATCCAGAATAAAAAGGAAGTTAATGAGAACTGCTCTCTTCAATGTAACACCATCCATGGGCAGGAGAGTGCATGTAAGTAACTGTAGAGACCTGAAGTACATTGTTCAGTTTCAGCTGAGATGGGGAGCTGCTTAATTTCATTGAAGACTGACTGGAAAAGAAGAGAAGTGGACTTCTTTTACCCAGTAGTTTGATAATGTAATTCTTCAGGAAGTATTCCTTACAGATAAAATAGCTTGGTTGCATCATGGAAGCAAGGGGATTTGGGATAACAGGAGGCCAGAGGAAAGTGAGAGAATGCTTCAAATGAGGCAAGCTCCTTGCCTGAAAAGTTCTGTCAGATACCTTTTTCTGTCTTTCAGAATCCATGACATGCAGGCCCAAAGTGGTTGTGGCATTCTGTAGGTGAAAACCTGGTCTTTACTGAACATTATGACAAAATATCATGGCTTCCTTTTGGGTCAAGGAGCCAGTAATTAGACACTGCTCTTATCCAAGCAGTAAAGAGCCATGTGATGTCACTATTTTGGGAATGGGCAATATGATTTTGAGAAGTATCTGTTTGGGAAGGATCTAAATATGAGGAGAAATAGTAAAGTAAAACAATCTTGAAATCAAGATTAAGGATGCTATTCATATTTCTTTTTTAAGATACAGAAAGAAAAGGGCTACCTATACCTATTCACCTGCTTTACTACATGCTTACCTATACAGAATCACACTCATCTGTATTCTGCTTTGAAGTGATGTATTGATTGTGTTACCTGCACTTGCAGTCCAGCTAGCCACTAAGTACGCTCTTAACTTCTGCAAGAGTTGTTCCATTTTCCAGAAATATTTTTTATGCTGATTCAGGAGAAAGCATGCCAAACATAACCTCTCCCTCCAAAAAACAAACAAACAAACCAAACCTGTGTGGAAGGATTGGCTTAAACCATGCCCTGATTCCTTTTGGAAAGATGGGAGAATGGCATCTCTCATGAGAGAGCACAGAATGCAGTGTTTAGTTCATGCCATGGCAATTCAGTTAATCACTGAAACTAGCCATTTTTATTGTCTTCCTCATAAGCGCCTAGTTCACAGATGTTTAGCTAGCCGATGATAGTCTGAGGTTTGCAAGAGTATATAAGCAAAACATCATATCTCTGTTTATGCTGAAAGAGTCCTACATGAGCTGCTCTTACATTATTAATAAGCTTATCCAGGTTCTCCAGGTAAAGTTAGGTGGATTCTGACAGTACCTCTGTGAAATGAGCTGTAAGTTTCTTATTTGGAGTGGTAAGAACTCACTGGTGTCTCCTGTCAGTGAGATGCACTAAGTACTGCCTGAAGAGTGGGAGCAGATTCCTAGAATGGATTTTTGTAGGGTTGGAGGCTGGGCGACAGTAATTTGCTACTGTGGGCTGTAGAACTTCACTGTCCATCAGTGTGTGGGGCAGTGCAAAGGTGTGGGAACTAATAATGCCTAGCAGAAGGTTTATCAGTGCCAGGAAGAAAGGGGCTGGAGTCTGGTTTATGCACAACTTCTCTCAAAGTATGTTTTGTTTCAGTGTGTCCGGGCTGCAGGACCACTGCTGTGCCAAACAGATAAGCAGTTTCTTATTGTGGACAAGACTGGTGCTTGAAATGCTGTGTGTGGTGATAATTGTTAGTTTTTAATGACTGGACAGGTTGACAAGTTGTAGAATTTTTCAGTTTCCAAATTAGCACAGTGAGCCAGTCTAGGATAGCTTAATGGATACGTGAAGGGAGATAAACACCCTGTTGTTGCTCCCTCTTCTTGCGTTTAGATCCATTTAAACAAAGTAGTGATATAATGTTAGGTTTGGTTATAAATCATATGGTGTTATAATATTTTTAAGTTCAAGCAGAGACAGTGATTAGCAGCCAACAGATGCAGCAGTTTGCACAGCAGAGGACCACATAGATGATCAAGGAATAGGAGCATTTGACACGGGGAAGAGCTGGGATTGCCTAGAGAAGAGAAAGCTCAAGGGGATATTATCAATGTGTATAAATACCTGATGTGAAGGTAAAAAAAAGACAGACTCTTCTCAGTAGTGCCAGAATAGTGTGCACAAATAGAAGTACAGGAAAATCCATGTTCACATAACAAAAAAACCCTTTCACTGTGAGGGTGTTAAAAGACTGGTAGAGGTTGCCCAGACAGGTTGCTGAGCCTCCAGCCTTGGAGGTATTCAAAACCCACCCTGAGTTATGTGCTGTAGTTGGCTTGGATTTGAGTGGAGCAGCAGCTGACTAGAAAAAATCTAGAGGTGGCTTCCAACTTCAAATGTTCTGTAATTCTGTTTCCTATCAAAGACCAGGTTTCTGGTGTGTGATTCAGTGCTAACTGAAGCCAGCTGGTGTCTTTACATCATTTTCAGTGAACATGGTTCAGGTCAAGCAAAAATAAACGGTATTAGTGGAGTGTCGTGGTTTAAACCAAGTCCCCCTACTCCCGGAGAGTTAGGAAGGAGAATCCAAAGAATGTAGCCCCCACGGATTGAGATAAGAACGGTTTAATTGCTAAGGCATAACACAAAACCCCTACTGCCATTTACTACTACAAATAATAATGATACAGCAAACAGCAAGTGAAAAGAATACAACACCCCACCAGCCACTGACCCATAACTCACTCCACCCTGCCTGGCCGAGCACCATGTGCTCCCTCCTCCATTTTCTCCAGAGCTCTACCCTCCAGCTTTCTCTTTCCCAGTATGCATCCTGGGCATCACGTGCTATGGTATGGAATACCTCATTGACTAGCCTGGGTCAGGTGTCCTGTCTCTCCTTCCTCCCGGACTCCCCTCCTCCACCTGGCTGGAAAAAACCTTGAACAAAAAACACCCTCAAAACATGCTCAAACCATGACATTATCCACCCCTTATTCCATACCATTCACGTCATGCCCAGATCCCACATTTTCAATACACCATCACTCTTAAGTCCACCCCTCGATCATGAGACATCTCTATGTTGCATCTCTGGAATGATGGCCTGAAGTATCTGGGCCCACCAGGCTCAAAATCATTCACTGTCCCCTTCAGCAGTTCTACAGCTTGCTGCTGGGGACTCCATACAGCTGCCTTCCACTTACAATGCTTCCAAAGCACTGGAGGGGCCCAGTGGATCAGATACCTGGCCATACTGTCCCACATGCCCTGCCACTCATGACTGTCCAGCCTTGGGGACAGTCTCCTGGTGCTCCTATATCCTTGTCTAACCCTAGACAAGACCCAAACCTGACTCTGCTTAACTTTTGGGATCAGACAAAATGATTGTGGATAGAACACACTCTGTGTCTGTGCCAACAGGCTGACCCCTATAATAATCAGCAGGCAGGTCCCAAGGGCACCCAAAAGCCATTCAAAACCATCAGAACTCTCAGATGATGCTGCTGCACTTGTCACTGGGGCTGATGTAGCTGCCGTGCTTGCCAGTTCTCCCACCACCAGCTTCTCTTCTCCCAAGTCCGGATCCTCCTCCCCTGCCTTGCTGGGAAATGCTGCGTGGTCTCCTGCCTCCTGCTGGGGCTCGGCGGGTGACTTCCGGGGAATGTTCTCGGCCGCTGCGGGGTTCGGAACGGCGGCAGGACTCGGTTCCTCCACCGCCTTGCTGGGAAGTGCTGCGTAGTCTCCTGCATCCTGCTGGGGGTCGGCGGGCGACTTCGGGGGACACTCTCGGCCGTCGGAGGGTCGGGAACGGCCGCAGGACTCACCCCCCCCACAGCCTGATCCCCCTGCTCAGCTACCGCCCTGCTCCGCTCCTCCCCCGCCTGCTCCCGCTGCTCTGCCACAGCCGTTTGGCTCCCTGTGCCGCTCTTCCCTGGCAGCCTCAGCTGCCGGCAGCTCCCGGGGCCGCTCCTTCCTGGCTTCACGCAGCTCCACACAGACGACGACGAGGATAAGGACAAGGACGGCGAAGAGCAGCGGGACGGCCTGGTACAAGTCCAAGTCCACGGCCACGTCCATCCCCCCCTGCTGCCAGAGCCCCACCGTATTACAAGCCTCCGACACAAACACAAACACATCCAATCCATACACCAAGTACCCGGTAAAATCCCGAAACAGCGAGATCCAGAGAAAAACCTCTAAGAGCCAATAAATCAGCATTGTGACAAGAGACCATAAATCCGCTCAGATCTGTTCTTATCTCAATCCCTCGGGCCCCACGTTGGGCGCCAAAAAATGTCGTGGTTTAAACCAAGTCCCCCTACTCCCGGAGAGTTAGGAAGGAGAATCCAAAGAATGTAGCCCCCACGGATTGAGATAAGAACGGTTTAATTGCTAAGGCATAACACAAAACCCCTACTGCCATTTACTACTACAAATAATAATGATACAGCAAACAGCAAGTGAAAAGAATACAACACCCCACCAGCCACTGACCCATAACTCACTCCACCCTGCCTGGCCGAGCACCATGTGCTCCCTCCTCCATTTTCTCCAGAGCTCTACCCTCCAGCTTTCTCTTTCCCAGTATGCATCCCGGGCATCACGTGCTATGGTATGGAATACCCCATTGACTAGCCTGGGTCAGGTGTCCTGTCTCTCCTTCCTCCCGGACTCCCCTCCTCCACCTGGCTGGAAAAAACCTTGAACAAAAAACACCCTCAAAACATGCTCAAACCATGACAGTGGAGATAAAAAGTGAGATGAGATCTAGAACTTGATCTGGAAGGAGAAGAATCAGAGGTACCAATACAATCAACTGAACAGCTCTAAAATGACACATGCAAAAAAGATCCAGAAAGAGATATGGCTAGAGATGCCAAAGGGGATTTGTAAGGAGCAACAATAGGGTTTCCCTTGTTTAAGGACTAATTGGGTATAGGAGAGATTCTAAGAGCACTTAAAGTGAAAGAGGACACTGCATGCCTTGTGTTGTTAGCTCTGCAGAACAACAGCTTAGAGGATATTGTATTTTTATAAAATACTGAGGGCAAAAGCTGGGAGCTGGTAAGAGCAAAGTTAGGGGTCAGTGCTGGCACAGGAATGAGTGGGTTCGAATTAACCATGTCAAAAATGGCCTGTAAATAAGGAGACTTTTAATCCTCAGAATAGCCTTCATGAGAGTGACTGGCACAAGTGACCAAAGGAATTTTAAGTTGGAATTGGTAAATTTGAGAAACAGATTTTATGGTGCCTTTCATTATGAAAGAGAAAAGCATTCTTCATGGCCCAGGAGGTCACTTTCAGTCAGAGGATCCTACATCATGGGTCACTGAGTGTGTTTCTTTAGAAATCTGGTTTTTGCACTCTGTTCCAAACTGATGGTCTCTTGCTACCATCTGTCACCTGCATCAGAACTCAATTGTATCTTACTTTGTGAGACATAGAATGTGTGATTTGAAAGTTAATGCGGTGTTTGTTCAGTGTATTTGCATTTTTGTGCTTGATGCTAGTAGAAGATACAGCCCTAGATTCCTCCTCTGTGGGCTATGATTCACCTTCATTATAAATATTTCACATCAGCCTCATGTTTAATGATGCTGTTGGAAGGAGGAACATCTGGATTCTTCTACCAGGTGATGTAGCTGGATCTTACAAGTTGTATGCATTGCTTTTACTATCTTTATTAAAAATTAAAACAGGGAAAAATATGCCTAAATTCTTCTGAACAGCCAATCTTCAAATTACTATATTAGGTTTTTGTATAATTCCCACTACTGTGATATTTGAATAAAGCCCTACAATATTCATGTGTGCTTAGATGAAATGATGTACTGAAGAGATAAAGGCTTATTCAAGGTTATACAAAAAGTCCGAGGTGAAAGAAAGCCTGAATATGTCTCTAAGCATGTCTGTCTTGTGCTCTGTGAACTAGGCTATTGGAAAGGGTGCCATCTTCCTGGAAAGTATGGTATTTTAATCTCAGTCACCAGTCACTTGATTGTTTTTATGAAATCATCATGATTTTTATATTTCTCTGTTACAGAACATGTAATTCCTTGTGATACTTTTGCACATCCAGGAGACATGGCTTCCTTTCTAACTACACCTCTCCTATTCTTCATATCTATCCCTTCTTCCTTTATTCAAATACTATGCTATGAACAGCATGATATCTGTCATTGACATATTTACATGGGCTGTTTGCAGTGTTTCGTCTTCCCTCGGTATTCCTGTGGACATTTAGATCAGTGACTGTATTGTATATATTCACAGAATGTATGTATTCACAGAAATGGAGAGCACATAGGTAATGAAGAGCTTGGTGCTAGCCTGCTGGGCAAATTCTAACTAAGAGCATCACTTCTTTGGATGGATATTTGTGGGAAGAATTACTCTGAGAAATCCCCCAAGCCCTATCCATATTGACACCAGAATTACTTTGTGAAACGACTAGAGGCTAATATAAAACTGGCACATCAAGGAACTTAGAATATCTTCTGCACCTTCCAAGATCCCATTTTATGTTGTTCAAAACTCTTTTGAAATAACTGAACATATAGTTACTTGTGTCTAAACATGTCATTAAGAAGCACTAAAAATTTGCTGTTGATGATCTTATTTTCTGGAATTTCATGTAGTTAAACTACTAATGACCTAGACCTTTCCCTTCATGCTATAAAAGTGATGTTAATTTTAGGTAGTAGAGACTGAATACCAGGGCAAAGCACTTTGCTTGGGGTGTTGAGAACCGCTGCAGATATTCAGCTCATTGCAACTGTGATGGTGTAGCTCAGGGGATGGTAAAAAGACAGTGGTGGTTTTATTATGTTAGCGTTAGTTTGCTGGTGCATTCTGCTGATAGGTGTAGTTCAAATCCTTTAATGCAAAACAAAGTCTTTTAAACCCTGCTCTTTCAGCAATTCATTTAACAAGGAGAAGTGCTTTGAAATTAGTCCTTGGATATAGTGTCTTCAATTTACGTCCTCAGTGCAGTTAGCACTTAATATATCCCTTTCAGAAGCAGATTGTCACTGCAAAGTGTCTGTACACAGTCTGTCTAATTCATCCACAGAGGTCCCACTGCATTTCAATTGTGTCTTTTCTATTGCTTTTAGGAGCAAAGCTTGGGTTGCTGCACATTCTTGCCACCTTTTTCCACTTCACTGAAATCATTCACTTGATTTAAAAAACCCTACACAACTAAATTGATTCAGTAAATCCCTTTTTCATGTACAGTAAGTGGTTTGGTGTAAGGCACAAAAATCTTTCTACTTTTACACTTCCTTTCATTTCATACAATTGTCCTTAGAAAAGTAAGTCTATAAATGATAAAAAAAACCCCAACAAAGTGGAGCCAACTTAGAAGGAAAAAGTTTTAACTAGCTTTTTTGTCAAGCTTCAAACAATGCTTTCTCTGATTCTGACTTTCTTTTTCTGACCAGTGCCTGTTTACAGTCACTCGTCATTAACTATATGTATTTATCAGGGTTTGCAGCCATGGCTGGCCTATTTGATACTTCTCTTTTTAAACAAAAACACCCCCAGAAATTGATATGGTAGCCAAAATGATATTCATAAAAAATTTAAGAAAGAGCTCTCAGTGTTAGAAAAAGAAATTTTTTTGAAGGAGCTGAAAAGAAAAAGGTCTTGGAATTACAAGCAGTTAGACTTGGGGTTTTGCGTAATGACTCCTGGTATCCCACTGTGAGAAGACTTTCCCCAGCTTCTCGTCTGCATTCTTCCTCGTTCCCTGCGGGAGAATGAGTTGGATTTGTCTGCCATATTCACAGCAATCGAGGTGATCCAGGTTGAAAGAAAATCAATAAGATGTGTCCATTTATGCCTCACAAAGGAAGAAAGGTCTAAAGAACAGACATGGGACGTGATTCAAGCACTAGAGACTTAATAAGACTTCTACTTGTGTTTGAAGGGAATGGTAATTTATATTTTACTTTGAACTTTTTTTTATGCTTCATAACTATTGGGATTCGGGCTGACATGGGAAGCAAGGAAAAGAAGGTTTGATGCTGTCTTAGAAGACCTAACCCATTTGGGAAGGCCATGCTCAAAAGTTCAAAAAATTTTGTTTTAGAAAAGATTAAAGAGACATCATATCATCGTACTGATTTATCGCTATTGATAAAACTGGTTTAAAGTATTTTGGATTGGGGTACAATAAAAAAAAAAGTCTTTCTTCGAGAACAGCTGCAAGTTTCTCATTATTGGCTGTCTTTTCTGTGTGTTTGATATCATTTTGCTTAGAAATAGAGGAGCAGTCATAATAGGTACCCTGGTGCCACTTAAAGCTTTGTCAGAGCAGCTCCCCAAAAGTGGTTGTTTTTCTGCTTGATGTCTGTCATGTTAGCCACCGGGGTCCTGCTGTCCCAAGGGTGTGCTCTGCCAGCCCTCAGCAAAAATGCTGTCTCTGCTTTTACGTATGTTGTTTTTTCAAGCCAGACTTGTGGTGTAGTTTTGCAAGTGAGGTGTAAGTATCTTCTTATTCAGCAGGAATTAGGACCTGTGGGAGTTTCAGAAACAAAACCCAAAAAACTTGAAATAAAATAAACCAAGACAGGCTTCAGGCCTGGGTCTACTTACTGCAGTCTTTCTGTTTTGTTGTAAAAGACAAAAATGAAAGCAGCCCTTCTTACCAATGGAGTAAATGGCCTCAAAAATTATGTTTCAGCAAGGCATGAAATAAAAGCTTGCTGATCAATGAAGTAATATAATAGCATGGTGAGAAGGGACATATTCTTTCTTTTGCTTCTCTTCCAAATACTTTGGCTATACATTCCCATCAAAACTGAAGGCTAACTCTGAGCAGGCCCCAGATGAAATGTCTGAAATAGAGATGGTGTACCAGAGAAGAGCGATAATTAATATATTCTGAAATCAGACTGTTCTTGCTAAGTAGCTCTTTAAGAAAGTTTCAATTATAAGAGATGTTTCCAAGAAGAAAATTGTGCTTAGTGCTTTATGCAGGAGGAAGTTAAAGTTATAAAGAGGATAGAGACAGATTTAGAGCCCACTTTAAAGTTATGCAGAGGTTTGTCATTATTAAAACTACCATTTGTTCCAAATCAGCCCTTTTCATTGAATCTTTGGCAGATTTTTTGCAGTTTCATCCAACTTTGAGTCTTTTCAAAACAAATTGCAAAGTGAGTTTGAGAAGCATTCAGACTATTAATGGAGTGGTTTGGGGGTTTTTTTAAGGCTTAATTGGTATCAAACAAGATTTTAGTGAACACAGCCAAGTGTGCCCATTGCATCGTTAAATGAGCAAAGCTAGCATTTAACTGAGATTGACTTACACCACTGTCCTTCACTTTCCAGAACTGTACTTAAGTGGGGTGAGATCAGAATATCAAAGCAGCCCGTGAAATGAGCAGTCACAAAGGCTTTTTTTTAAGCTTTCCTTCATATGTGTTTCAACACCATGCTGTTGTGGAATGACCACTATTAAAGCCGTTAATAAAAAAGTAGAGGTGCTAACAAAAGAATTGTGCAACTGTGAATGAGAATCAACATGGGCCAGGCTATATTGCCTGGAAAGGAAATGCAAAAATAGATTCCAGCAAACTGGAAAGGGATTGGGTGTACCAGCTGACCAGCCTGCCACACAGAAGTGAGATTTTGCAGTTTACAGGCAGCCCTTTTGCCCTAAAGGATGAGAGATGTGTTTTATTGTCTTGTTTGCATAACAAAGGTGGTACAAAATCAGCTTTGCATATAGGGGACTACACAAATCTGCAACTGAGCCCTGCCAAAAATTGCCAGCAAACACCGTATCTGGCAGAGGGATTTAATGGCCATTTAGGGCTGGTGAGCTGATATTCTCCAATGGCTGCTGCTTCTTTGGCTTATACCAAACTAGTGTAACTGTCCTGTTTCTCCAGAAAGTCCCACCACAGAGAACCTAGTTTCTTGGCAGCTTGTCCTACACTGCCTTTAGTTTCCTAGGGGATGAAGTGGATTCCTCTCATACAAAGCTATCATGAAAGTAAGAGGGAGTCTGGGGCAATTTCTATTGTAGCTGTTTCTGTTCAGCCCTTTCCAGAGCTCTTGGCAAAGTGCTGTGGAGTTGTTAGACCACCCTCGTGACTGTGCTGCTTTCCACCCTTCCTCCTGCAACTGTACTCAGTTTCCATATAGTACCTCTTTGCAAAGAGTTTCCTAACTTGTAGTTTAGATAAGTTACTGAAGAAACTGATGATTCAGGGTCTGCTAACTCTCCACTTCTGTTAGCTATTAACAAGTAAAAAAATTCTCAGCAGTGCCACCTGTGAGATGTGCAGACATTTTTACCTGTGTGTATCACTGAGAGGAGAGGAGGATTCCTGAAGCAGTGCAAAGGGGTTTTGCTTCAGAGAGGGGTATGATACTGCCATTTCAGCACCAGTACTTTGGTAAAAGCTGAGAGTCTGGAAGCCCCAGTATAGCTTTATGAACAGTTAAGTGCATTATTTGTGGGTATTTAATTTCTTGTTAATACTATGGAAAGAAACAGTAGTACTGGGAAAGGACAAAGAGATCTGTCCTACAGCAAGGACACTAGGCAGGCTGGTGATTTACTTGGAAAAGGAAAAGCACCTTCCCTCATCTGTGCACAGCCACTGTAAAGAGCTGGCCAAAGGTAGTCTTGGCACACAGGAGTGTGCTGTATTTTCTACCAAATGGCTCTTCTTCCCAAAAGCAACTTATCACAAGCAATGAAGTAGGTCGGACAAAACCACTGTTCCAGCTCCTGCCTGGGTGAGCTGCCAGCCCTGGCTGTGTGCATACAGGCCTGTAAGGGGAAGAGGAAGTGTCTTCGGCTGCCCCTGAAGAGATGTCACAAATGTCTCTAAAGCATCATATGTCGTGGTGTGATGCAGGGTTTGCCATGCTGAGGTCCTGGTCCACAGGCAGAGCTCCCCACTGCCACCACCAACACAAAAAGGACAAATGTCCAGGAAAAGCAGGTTTGCTCACCACCCATGTGGTCTCAGCTGCCACTGAAAACTTGCTCCACTTCCAAGAGGAAAGGATTGTGTCTCCATGGAATCTTCACCCAGGAAGGCAGTTGTAGGACTATGTATTGATGGTGATTCCTGTTTTGTTAACTCTGGGGAAAATTCTGAACAAAGATTAAACGGTTTGGTTTCAGTGATGTATTTATTTAGTGCCCAAAAGTATCAAAAACTTTACTGAAAGGTGATAAAAAGAATAAACCCCACACTCTGAATCCCCAAGCAGGAAGTGAGCGAGTTCAGTTCTTTACAGGAGAGCTGTGAGAATTATTCTTCTTTATTAAAAAGAAACTCTCATTGGAATGCAAATTTTGATTTTGATTATCTGTCACGGCCTGCTTTGAAGTTTTTCAGACAAAAATAAATATCACCATAACAGAGAGGATTATAGTAGTCTTGTTTAGAATCATCTGACTAGGAGTGACATCTAATCTCAGAATATAGAAGGTTTTGAGGCCACAGAGACTTTGAAAGAGCTTGATTCTCTTCTGTTTTGTAAATTTTCTATAAATGGTTTAATAAGGTTTTTTAGTTCAGCCCCCCAAAAAACAAGGACTAAAACATTTCCATCAACCATATTGTTGAAGAACTATAATAGACACATAATTCAATTTAAATAAAGCTGTAGCTAGGTTATATCATCCTTATCTCAGTAAAAAGTATTTTCTTTTACAATCCTAAATAAATAAATAAACATCTGTGATTTGGGCTTCGAAGGCTTTGCTTGGATAAATCAGGTTTTGGCAGCTCTGTAATTCATGAAACAATACCTCTAGCTTTACCAGAATGAAAGTGGGATGTTTCAAGCCTTATGATTCTGTTCAATTCTGGAGCGTTAATGGGGCTATTTGTAAAGAAAGAAATATAATGAGTTATCATAAAACGCAGCAAGAACTCTAGAAAGGGGCAGCCTCCCATCCATCACCCATTCTACCGTATTCACAAAAGAACAGGGCAAGAAATCTTGTGAGGACAGTGGGGAATTTTGCTTTTACTTTAACCTGACTTTCACAAATTGTGAGGGGCCTGGATCATCATTTTCTTTACAAAATGACCCCAACCCAATCCTAAATTTAAAGTGGGAGAGTGTGTGACAGATTTTTTTTCTACCTTCCTCTACTTCATGCTTTGAGAAGACATTATCTTAATTAAGATTTATTCATGAAAATAGAAGTATTATTTTTGCCTGATACAGAGGCTAATTCAGGATGCTGACGTTGCCATATTTCTGTGGCACCTTCTGAAAGGGCTATAAGTAAAGTTACCTGTCATTTCTGTTCTCTGTTTTGGAAGTTTATGACTAAGCCTTGAAAAGCTCTTGTGGTTTCACACTTTGACATATGAGTTGGGAACCTGAGAGCAATTTTACTTTGAACATTACAAAAAAAGAGAGGCAAACCCACATTGGGCTGAGTTGTTTGGGTTTTTTGGTTGTTTATGCTGGGGGTGTGTGTGTGTGTTCATTTTTTGTTTATATTTTAAGTTGTAAAAGCACAAACAGAACTGGAGTTTTAACTGGTGTGTGGTCTGATGTAGCTGCAGTTCTGTCTTCTCCTATCACACTTAAAATCCCTAATGAAACCTGAAACAGGTTTTTAGCGAATATGGTTTTTAAGAAGGACTGAAGGTTTTGCCCCAAAGATAATGAGATAATTAATGTATTTCATAGTGTAGTTCAGAGACGGTGAAACAGCTTGGAGTAATGAAATGAAACATGCATACCAAAACAAAGGGCACAGCAGGAAATAGTCTAAAGTACATGATAATCAATTTTCACATTATAAGCTTTTACATCTCTCCTTCCATATATCCCATTATAACAGGGCCTGTTGCTTATTAAAAAAGAAATTGAGATGTCACTAACTGTAGAGGAGCAGATCCTCAGGCAGAGTAAAACAGCCTGTAGCTGTGTTAAAGGCAGTCATACCACCTGGGGATCTGACTTGGGATCCATTTGGTGTGACAGATCAGTTGTAATCTGTAGTCCAAGAGACTCTTTATTAAAACTTTCTGTATTAAAACTTTTGGCCTTCAAGCTGAAAGACGAAGGGAGGCTTTTTGGAGCTTCACAATGTAGAAATAAGAATTGTGCATACTAACAGTAGAAGCTTCAGGAAGAGCAGAAGAGAGCATCCGGCTCTCTCATGATGCTTGGGGAGTGATACTGATACTGGAGTGGGACCCCTACAGAGGACCCTATTTAAGTACACTGCACTTCCCTTTCCATAGGGCAGTTTCCTTCAGTAGTGTATTTCTAGTAGGAGCATCTGGCTTGGTATCATCTGGCAAAAATTATCAAAGGAAAAAAGACCTTATAGTTCTCTCAGTTTGTCTGTGGGAGAAATTGTCTTTGTTATACACAAGGAGATACATGAGGAAGATCCTGGTTTTGAAGCTGAAGTGCTTTTCCATTTGAATGTGGTAAAAACCTGCTAATTTCATGCAGAGACCAGTGTACTAATTATATGCACTAAGTCCTGTATAGAAAATGAAGCTCAAAGATGTCTACTGCAATACCTCTTCTTATGAGATTGAGCTGATGCCCCTTCTCCTCCCTACTTCAATAGTTTTCCCCCCATGTTAAACCAGGAAGCAGAGGGTGGCATTTAACCTCTTGTAGCAAGACAGATGTGTCCTGAAGAGTTTTTGGACCTTTGCAGTGGTATCTGCATGGTGTACTTCTAACCTATCTTGGTTGTCTCTCAGGATTCACATAACCTTTGCCTTTCCTCTTCCTTCATGCAACAGGTATGAACAAGCTATTGCAAAGCTCCTCCTGTGACTCCAGTGCTCCTAGGACAGTGCTGAGGTTTTTGCTGTCTGGGGTGTGATTAGGTGGCATGCTCATTGATCTCCTGTCTCTCAGAATTTCCACAGATCTGTGGTCGTGACCAGTATGTTTTTCAGTGATGAGTCCCTCATGTTTTCCAATGAGAGCATTATTTTTAAGCCTGAAGTTTATGGGATTATGCTCTCCACAGTATACAGGCATATCAAGCTGTACATGAGAAATGATTCACATGCTTCAATTCTTTAGCTGTCCCCTTAACACTAATGAAAATAGTCTCAGCTATCACTCGTTAAGTACTTGACTCCATAGAAGAAAGGGAAATTCGCACATGAACATGAAAGGTAGTGGCAAAGTATTCAACATGCTGCATCATTTTGAGACAGTAATTTGACCATGTGCTATAAGACCAAAACCAAGATAAAAATCCATTGTGAGCCAATTGACCTCATAGTATCATGAAGAAGAGCTTGGGAGGCAAATGCACTGTGGCCTTTAGAGTTGGTGGCAGCAAAATTATCTGAATAATGTTGTGTTTGGATCTGTTTTCTGCAGAAGGATATAACCTGTTTTCCACAGCCGTCAAGGCCTTCTGCACTGGGGGGTAAGATGAGTTAAATTGATTCTTCCTCCTTTAGAGCAGCAACCTGAAATCTCTGCTCCCTTCTTGCTAATGCCAAATGGCTACAGTTTGCAGAAGGTAGAATTACACAGGTTACGAACCTCCGAATTATTGAACTGTGTGTAACTCATGCTACCAGTCTTCATGCACCAGCATCTGCAAAGATGTGTATTTTTTCCTTCAGGCAAAAGAACATTTAGTTGCTAGCAGCTATCACTATATTATTTACCTTCCATCTTTCCCTGCACAGCTAAACAATGCATACGGGCATATTCTTGCAGTTTTGCTACCACGCTCAGTATAACTACCTGTGATCAAACATAGCTCTTAAGTGATTTATTTCAGGGTCTCTCCATGGCATCTCACTGACCGTTTTTCCAAACAAGGTGTAAGGGGAGAGGGATTCAATCTTGGTACAGCATTGGAAATGACCCAGAGCAATGCTGGTTACTCTCCTGTGTCAGAGAAATAGTGGTGACTCTGTTTGCCAGCAACCAACCTTTTAGAGGAAAAGTTATATAAGTCTAAAATGGTTCTAGCTGCAGTGGCAGAAAAGCATGTCCATATGCCAAGCCACCTGGTTCTACAGAGATGTTGCTTGTAAAGCCCCATGGCCAATGAAAGGAGATTGTTCAGGTGGCTTTGAGGATGAGGCAGGCAGGATTGCTTTATACATTATACATTTCTCAGGCACAGGAACCATATTAGGCCTACTGAAGAGAAATTTCCAAGTCAAAGTTTTATCAGTTGCTTATATATAAGGTGAAAACTCCCCCCCTCTTATTTGCCTTGGGGGAAGAAATATTTTCTTCTTTTGCAAGTTTTGAGATACTTTCAGAGCCACAGAGAGAAACCCTGTGGGATGAGGAAAGATTTGGATGTATTTAGAAATATTGCAATATAGACATTAAATTTAGAGGATATTTCTCTTTGATTTGTAAGGACTAGTACGTAACTTCTGGCTGCAGTCATCATTTTCAGGCAATTACATAGTACTGAGAGGAATAGGAAAGTGCTCTAGCTCTTTGCCCAAATACTAAGGAGTTGAAGCTGCTCATAGATGCTGTGTAGATGCTGAGTCTGAATTGTTTAGTTTCTATTCCTTTCAGACATTGACTGTCAAAGTTTTGAATCGGGTCTCTGTTGTAGCCCTTCTGTTGTCTCTGCAGAGATCAGAGCAACTCTCCCAAAGCCAACCCAAACAACCCTTTGGGGTACGTCCTGCTGTTTGGTGCTTTCCCAAACAATGCACAGCTACTAAAATGTCTTTTTTGGTTTGGTTTGGTTTTTTTTTAGCTCCTTGTATCATGCCTCTTTCCCCTCCCACAGTATGATAGATGATATGGATGAGTGTGTTTGAAGAGGTGTTTTAGGTAAGCGACTTGCTGCACTCTGTTTTTACCTGCAAAGAACAGCCCTTTGTGTTAGAGTTTGGGCACTGCTCTAGTTTGTTAGGGGCTAGGTGAGTCCTTTCCTGACATGCACCAGGCTCAGACGTAGCTCTACATTAAGGTCTTGCCACCTACCCAAATCTCAATTCATGTCATAGACTGAAGAATTTGCAAATATATACTCTGCTGTGCATTTCATTCTGGTCACCTGCGTGTGTCCATTCTTTGCTCCCAACTGTTCCTCAGAGGGACAAAAACCAGCCTCTGAATGCCAAAGAGATACTTCTTCTGCCTGGTTGATATACCATTTGTCCCTCTGTTGTATGCATGCCAATGAGGTGCATGTACAGTTAGCATCAGTGTGAAAACTGTGGGGCAATTAAAAAGTAGAATTAGGAAGTGTTTTTCAGCTGTGTGCAGGAAAGAAGAGGTAGAAGGAGAAACAATGCATGGAGCTGGTGCTGGAGACATGGACAGTTTGCACTATTCAAGGAGTGATCAAATTGTTCCTCCTGCAGCTGTAAGGACTGTATCTTTCTGAGGGAGAAGTGATGGCACCGCTCAGCCTTCAGAGGGAGGAGGTCAGCTAGAAGAAGTCTGCTCTGGGCACAAGAGGGAAGAAAATCCATCTATATGAGTAGCCTTAATATGGTCTGGGGATCTGCCTCTCTGTCAGATAAATTCTTGGCACACGGCTGGTGTTGCCAAGAGTTCCTTCCTTCTGTCTATTGTTGCTAGGAGGATAGAAGAGAGATAAGAGCTGAGCAAGGTTCTGTGTAAATGGTCCTTCCTTAGCATCTTTCAGTTTAGCTTTCACTGACTGAGGCCCCCAAAATACTTAGCATGAGTAAAGTTTTCAAAAGCATGAGTAATTTAGGAGATTAAAAGGCATTTTCAAAAGTGTCGACTTTTCAAAGTGCCTAATTTCCAGTGACTTTCAATGAGGTTTGGGAATCTTAAATCATCTGGTTGCTTCAGTGAATAGCGCTGTTGATTGCAGTGTAATGCATCATCAGCTGGTATCCTGCTTGTGTCAGAGGTCAATGCTGAGAGACTCTGAGGAGGGTGTACAAATCCCCATCACTGTGCAAGGGCAAGGAAATACTTCCTGTCCCTTTCTGGAGGTGGCTTTGAGAGCTCAGAACTCTTCCGAGTTTCTGGGATAATTACACAGGGATATTGTGGGAGTTCAGTCAGGCTCCTTTTTAAATTGCCTGTGTTTTCTTCAGGTTCTAATGGCAGGTGCTGTATCAAGTTTTACTCTGACCAAGTTGCCACCTTTTTCTTGCTTTTCTTATTTCGCTGTATAAAACTCAAACTTTCATGCATGTCTTTGTTCTGGTTTGTGGTAGGTGGCTATCTATTTTTATTAACATATATAGATATAATTTAATCTATGAAAACTCTCAATGCAAAAATTGTAGGTATTCTATGCGTGTCTTCGGTCTTTGGAACAGTCATGTAAAGCACTAACTTCAATACCTTGCTGAATTACAGGCTGGCAGAGGGGGAGATGCACATGTTTAGTAGGAGGAAGGGTTCAGCATTTGCATTTGGATGCGTGTCTTAGGGCTTCAGAGCTCTTTAGACTCCTGAGTGGAGCAACTCCGGAGTTCAAAGCAGTGTGATTTTTGGCAGAGGTTATTTTTTTATCTCTAAGACTCCTTCTTCAGGGCATAAAATATTCTGCCCTCAGTGCATGTACATAACTCTCATTGGCCTTAAAAGAAGTTACATGCCTACATCAAAGGAAGGATTTACCCCATAATGATTCATCTTGAGCCTGACAGGCAAACACAACAGTGGAGAGCTCACAAGCCAAAGCTCCTGAGCAAGGGGGATGGCAGAGTTCAGATCTCTGCTGATCAGCCACGTTGCAGCTCTGATTTTCAGCAGTTTTTAATTTCTGTGATTATTTAAGTATAGTCGGGACCAAACCACATGTTTTCCATCTGGAAAAAGAAATGGTAGGAATCAAGCAGAGGAGATAGGTCTTTGACATCTCATGTGGGAGGTAAATCAGGGTCAGATTAAACTGTGATGCTTTCTTCCTGGAAAGTGAATCTCCGTATCCCTGGTGTTATGCTGCAGACACAGAGCCATAATATTCTAGATAGAGTAAATTAGAAATACCTTTTTATTACATGTGATTGCAGAAAGTCCTGGGAAGGAATGTGTTAATGACTGGTGATTGAATGCAGTGGTTTGCAAGCTCTAAGCAGCTTTAGTGTCTCCTACCACAGCCCTGATTTAAAATTCATAAATGCTAATCCTCCATAATTTACGGTTTAAAAAGCAGCCCCACTCACAGGCCCTGTGGCTACAGCTCTGTCAGAGTAATTATGCCGCCAAGCTGAAATTGGACTACTAACTGAGATATTAAACAGGGTAGGAAATCCTCTTCCCTGGCAGCCTACCCAATTATTCCAAATAAGCAAACAGATTAGTGAGTAATTTTCCAGTTAAATCTGGTGATTGGTGCCAGAATTGTATGTTAAATATTCAGAAGTAAATAGATTAAAGATGAAATGTCCCCTTTTCTCAAGCTTAATTTAGTGTGTATATTAAAACTTTTTAGGGGGAAAAAAATCTTCATTGAAGTGCAATACGTTTGCTTTGAAAACAGAACCTTCCCCAGCTTGTTTGCACTTGGGGCAGTGCTGTTCATTAGCTGGGGCACGTTGTGCCGAGGGAGCCTTGTGCCACATTAGACACAGTATCAGTCCTGCTGTTCCTTTATCCCTCACCTTGGAGGAGCCCTCCTGGGTGGCAGGGCTGTGAGATGACACACAGCTCTGCTCCGGGCAGCTTTTCACCAGGGCCTATGTGAGAGCAGATCGATGCAGGGTGTTGCCAATTCAGTATGGACAGGACAGTAACTGTGACACTGACAGCTACCCCAGGCATTTTGGTGATCCGTTTGATAGTGTGATTTGTAAAAGTTAACTGTAAATATGGGCATTTCTTATTCATTATGGTTCTTGGGGTGGGGGAGTACTTTTTGTTTCTGAATTCAGTTTGAATTTCCCCACTGACCTGACCAGAGTTCACATTTTTCGCTTTTCCAAACACCCCTTATTTGACTGGGGTCCACAGAGGGAAGGTATGGGCAAAAGGGAGAAAAACAGGGACTGAACGCCCAACGTGCACAACTTCTATGTACAGGGACAAGTGACGGGAGGAAATGAGGCAGCTCAGCTGGAGCAGTCCAGAAACATGAGCAGTAGGTCTGTCCCTCTGCTGTCCCTGCACTGGAGGCTTCACTGGGTCACCCCAAAGAGCTGAGTCAAGGAGGGAGAGGTTAAAGAGCTATGTCTGAACTAGAGAGGTCAGGCAGGCTTCAGCAGCCAAGGGGTGCTGTCCTGGGAGAGGCCAGGCTCTGCTCTGGAGGTGCTGTGCTGGTACCTGGACCACTTCAGACACAGGCTTGTGTCACCTCTCCCCAGATGGGCTGGGATGGTAGTTGCTGCACAGACCCAGGGTTGGTTGGTTGGTTGCTGCAGGGACCACAGTGGTACACTCTGGGAAGCCCATGTGGTGCACGCTGCATTTTAAGACTGCAGAATTCTTTCTAAGAGGGAGAATGAGGGAAATCTTTCATATTAATGGATTAAAGCAAGGACTTGTACCTGTTTGCTGGAAACGTGTGTACATTTCAATATGCAACAGCACTGAGGAGAAGGTAAAGCTGCATTTGTGGAACTGAAATAGTTTTAACACCTGATGGAATTCAAAGTTGTTCCAAGGTTCCCAAATACTATGAAAAATGTTTTATGCCATTTCTAGTGTTTTCCCCCATCATGAAAAGCTTGTTCTGCTAAGGAAGTGTGCAGTCCTCTCATCTGGCAAATGAAGTGGAATGAGAAGCACCTGCTTATCAGGAGGTTGAGGTAATAGTAGCCCTTGGGCTTAGTGCTACGTACTGCCTCCTGAAAAGACAGAGCTCTGGTCTCTGCTTCAGGAAAGAGTTAAGCTTAAGTGGGGTAAGGAGGTTAGTGTAATAGGGTTGTATAATATTGCCCAATAATCCCCCTGCCCATTAAGCACCACCCCTTGTTTCTGCCACTGGGGAAGAAGAGTTTGTGACCTTCATTGTCATTTATGGCTTGGTCTGTTGGGCAGATGAGGGGAGCAGTTAATTTTTAGGTCTGAGTTTAATGTTTTCAATGTTTTAAATTGTAATACATTGCCTAGAGTGATCAACTTCGAGTTTTTAAAAACAAACTTGACAGCATTGTCTACATCAGTATACATGAGGCACAATGATCTCTGTCCTTCCTGAGAAAGCCAAGGTTTTGGTGCAGGGATCAGGTCCCCAAGCTTAACAACTTGTTCATGAAGAAGTCTGCAACTGTTATGCCTGAAGGACGGTTTGGATCAGCCTCCTACCACACCTGGGCACAGTGTACTGAAGGAGGCAGAAAGTTCCTAGCCATGGGCCCACAAATGTGCTTTTCCACTGAGAAGTGTGAGAGCTGCTAGGTAATGCCAAGCACATGCCTAGAAAGGATTAGCTCAACTCGTGCACATCCCAGAGGCTTTTTCTTCTGCTGCATCCTCCCTGGAGAGGCTTTTTCACCTCAGCCCTCTGCTGGAATGCACCTTACAGGCATAATCAAGCTCATAAAAATTAAGTGGTGTGCAATCGTTAAAACAAAACAAAACAAAAAGACCCTAACTAAATTCTGTTCAATAAATTCTCTAGAATCAATCCAGTTATGTTTCTATTACTGTCAGAGCTCACAACATAGTTTCCCTTTCTGTGTTTCACAAGGCTGCAGGGGCTTTTGTTAGTGTTTTGTTGAGGTTTTTTCTACAGCATTACACATGATGACATTTTGGCTTTGTACAGAGAAGTGTTAAAGCCAAAACTACAGGTGGGTTTTTCTTTGGTTTGCTTTTGTTTTTATCTTGTGAAGATCCTTCAGGTCAAATCTAAAGCCTTACATGTTCAAAACTGGAATAGATTGGTGAACATAAGGGATCCAGGATGCTGAAGATACAAACATGAGGTTATGCTGCTGAGGACAGAGTCCAGTGTATGCCAGGTAGTTAGTTACACAGCACTAGAAATAGATGTATACACAATTTCTACCTTGCTGAAAAATGCACCCATTAGTGCTACAGATATGTTTTCTTACTTATTTTTGACATTAATGGTAACAAAATGGGAGAACTTGTGGCATCCTGTCTGCACAAATCCTTACCGCACCCTCTCACGGCCATAACCCTGAAATTTCAACATGTGTTGCACATTTCGGACATTCTCCATCTTGAAGGAGACTTGGGAGTCTTACTGATTCAAAGTACTCCAAATGTCAGCACATTCCAGATATCTCACATCTCCTGTCTGCTGCCCTGTCCCTCTAACACAGGGATTTTTCACTTTTTCTAAATATGACATAGTCATTTAAAGGATGTGATTCTCAGACAGGCTTGTCAGTTGGGTGGTTCTTAGCAGAAGCCATATGAGTCTCAGTTCAGTTTTCAGTTGGATACTGCTTCTTTCCATTTGAAATCTTCTCTATATGTATGCTGCTTTCAGCTTCCCTGTTAAGCCTTTGTGGTCAGGCTGGGGTTTATGTACTTTGGGTTAATCTTTCTAAGGTTGTGAAGGGCCATCACTTGGGAGCTATAAAGTTAGTCAAATATCCGTTCACCAACTGCAGTTCCTGTTCCAGCCTCTGTGGATGGCTATTTCTGAAGTCTTTAAGCAGTCTGGATTTGTATTACTGGTTTTGCCTGTCATATTCACCTACCGTTTGGTGTGTGGAGAATTATTTATTAGTCCCTGGTTTTGTTCGTTCTTGATTCCCAGAAGCACAGTGCTTACTGGCTGATATCAGTGACTTCTCCATAGTGAAAATACTGATAGTATTTGATTGCATCCTTAGAGTTGCTTATATACAATCCTTTGAAAAACTATTTAAACCTCTCTCTTACACTTCCTCAATGATATCCTGGTACAGTGAGCTCCAAAGGTTAGTTATGTTTTTCTCAAAGCCACTTCTCTAATAGGGTTCTCAGGATGAAATGTTGCTGACCTTTTTAAGCCGGTGAACTAAAGCAAACCCAAAACAACCTAGTGAAGCTGTTACCCTGTGGGTGGCTATTTGTTATCTCTCAGTTCCTTTTCATCAGGGCAGCCTTACTGCAAAGACATATAATTCAAGCCTCCCTTCAAGAAAGTGATCAGACAGTCTTTGCTGGCATCGTGGAAGTAGAGATTAAGGCAATGTTTTCCTTGTTGTTTTTCCCAAATGTTTTTGTGAAGAGGTTGTGCCAAGATCACCTTTCCTCACTGTTGGTGCCCCATGGAGGGGCCTGTGCAACCCTGCCTCAGGTAGTCTCAGCTGCCCTGAGTGTTTCCTTTGATGCCATCTGCAATTTGGGAGTAGCTGGAGGCAGACCTGAGTTCTGTGTTGCCAGTTATGTCTGCAAATGCATTCCCTCTTTGCTGTGTTTTAAATGCTTCTAAATGTGAATGTAAGTAGAAATAATTTTGGAAAGTCGGAACAGAATGTCATGAACAAGAGTTCCTTAAAGGGATAAAAAGCATATAATTTAATCTGTGTTTGTAGCATTTAATCTTAAAAACCTGCAATCTTCTGTACTTTATGTATCTGTTTCCCTTGAGGAAAGCAGATAAGGACATCCAGTGCTTCAGCAGCTCACGCCAGTTAAAATAAACCTGAAATGGTTGTAAATACAATACACATGGCCAGGACCCACTCTCATTATCTAAGATGTGCTGGTGGCACTGTATTTTAAGGGAGCCTTGCTGCAGCTGTGATCAGCAAGGACTCTCTGCGACATTACCTGGATGCCAGGGCAGCTCAGACCTTGTGGACAGGTGGTGCTTGCAAGAGTGTGATCTTTTAGCCCTTGTACTGGTTCTGTGGTTAGAGGAGGAAGAGATGATGGTTCCTGGAATAGCTTTCCTGAACACATGGCCAGTCACAGCCAGGCCCCCAGCTGCTAATATGATCACTCAAGAGATTAACTGATGTTTGTCACACTGAAGAGGCCAGCATTGTATTTCTCCTTGAAATGGTCCTCTGAAGCACTGTGATGAGGACATGTTCCAGGTTCACGCATCTCCCATGAAAGACACCTCAGTGTCCACCCAGAAAAAGAAAGCAAGAACAACTGGTGGTTCTGAATTACCATGTAAGATTTATAAAGAGAGATGCTATCTTTTAAGTAACTGGGTCCCAGACCATTTAGGGCACTACAGACTTCAATCAGTGCCTTGAAATGTATTTATAAGCAAATAAGCCAGGAGTAGTTTTTGCTATTAGGCCAGTTCAGCAAACCACTTAAGCGTTACTTAACACATGCTAAGTCCACTGCACCCAAGGCAAACTCTTGATATGATAAACTCTTTGTCCATAAAATGGCCCCCTCTGGATAATGTAGCACCACTTTATTCCTAAGAGTGATTTTGCATCTGTCTGTCTCAACAGAAAAAAACCTGGTAGTAGAGCTGTTGTGCTGTACCTGTATTAAGTGATTGGTTTGCTAAGTGTATAAATCCTAAGTGATAGAATTTTGTAATATACAGTATAACAATTGCTAAGTGTTATACATTTATTTTCGCAAGTGAGGGAGTGACCCATAACTCACATCCATCACAGTATATGAAAACACAGTTCACTGTAGTATAGCAAGCAGGGGCATCATTCATACGCAGGATGTTATTCACTTCAACCTTTCCCCTTTCCTGAACACAGCCAGGATCTATATGTCTACTGCTGCATGCTCTGTGTGCTGGCATAGATGTATGATGGCATCACAAAAACTGGAAGGGGAAGAAATGAGATGGGAACAGAAAGGGGTGCGGGTAAACATCTGAGCTGATAGAAATTTAAGTGGTCAGGCTTGTCAAGGAGAAGGAAAACTGCAGGGCTGGAGAGTGACTGAGATTACAACTGACTTTTGGAGAAATAGGAGCTGAGACTATACCTTTCAGTTCAAAAAAACCATGGGTGGTGGCACAGAGAGAATTGGAAATTAAAAGAGTAAATAAAATGGAAATGGGTTTGATGGAGGAAGCGAAAAAGTACATTTCATTTAATTCTGCTCTAGTTCCTCTGTCATTATTCCCACATTTAATGCTGTGCTTTTCAACAGGACCTCCACCCTGTAGCAATTCCTGTGAATAATCTCCTTCAGAAAATGTCCAAAGCAGCTGAGGAGAGACATTAGCTTGGGGATTTCATCGGTGCTTGGTACCTAGCTGCTTTCACCAGGCTTGCAGCCCCCCTCTTGTATTCTGCAGAAAGTCTATCTTTTCCTCGGTACCATGTGAATAGTGAAGTTAGCTTTAATTAGTTGTACTCTGAACCACTGAGCTACCCAGGGAGATTGTGACCAGACACTTCTTGGCTAGAAACTGTGCACAGCAAGGCGAACCCTGTCCCAAATTTCTGAACAAGCTGGAGAGGCAAAGGAGGTGTGGTTATTTCCCATGTGTAATGATTTCACAGATTTGCCAAAGGCCATATAGGAATCATGTGTCAGAAGGAAGAAATTAGTCTGGACCTCCCTAATCCCAATTTAGCAGCATATCTGCAAGATGCACCTCCTTCATATTTACATCCAGCTGTAGCAGGGTTGCCATTCTATGGTGATCCTTGGATGGATAGATGCTTGGAATACTGGGAGACAGAAGAGGAGGCCACAAGGATAGGCAGCTCCAAGAGGAAAGAAAAAGTTCCTTGGTAGACAAGTTGTGAGCTGCTTGATGCTTTTAAGAATGTAATCAGTTCGCAGCTTCTAACGAGGTTCATTAGTAGGTTTTACTCTCCATTCAGGTGCCAATGGCACACATCACAGGCAATAACCCAATGCAGCTCAGACTGAGGGATCTCATGTGTGCCAAACTCTAGGAGGAGGCAGTGCCCAGGTATTGCTGACCTTGATGCTGAGGCAATCTTTTTCCTCAGGACTGACTTCCTTCACAGTGAGCATAACCCTTTTGTCATCTGCACTGTGCTCCCCTTTGTCATTGCATGCTGGACTCACATCCTTGAACTTGGAGAACAAAAAAAAACATTCTAGTTTTTTAACTGATGGTTTGTTTGTTTTTCCTCTTTGGTCGATGCTGGGATCAGTGATGTCAACTTGTTCTATTTGCTTTGACAGGAAAATGTTTTCAGAGTTCATTAGGATGGCATCAATTCTAACTTTTGGCACACAGACATTTGATGACCTTCATGTGTGGGAAGAAATATGTAGGCAAAACTTCCATTAATTTGAAAGAACACTTCCACTCAGCACTGTTCTAGTTCCTGAACTGCAGCTTCAGACAGGAGTTTTGAACAGCCCCTGTTCATGATCTGCCTGTGGTCTCCAGACATGGAGCAGCAACTGAAACCACTGGGAACTGCTGCATACTAAGTCTGGTCTAAAGTTACAATTGGAGCAAGCTCTCTGCTTACGCATAAGGAAGGTGCTGACAGCAGCCAGGCTCCCCTTGAACACAGACAGTGCAACTTCTTGGTCCTGGTCAGCTGAGCTGGTAGAGCCACTCCAGTGTGAATACATCCTATGCCTCCAAGTGCAGAATATTCCTAATGCTTTCCTGGTAGTTCCTCTCAGGAAGATTACTTCATTTGACAACTTTTGGGGTAATTTTCATCAATTACAGGGCTCATTAAAAGAGCTGTACTGACTGGCATTGCTAGCAGCTGAATTCCTGGGCTTACCCACAGGAAAAGACCAGCAGACATTGGCTTTTCTCTCTTCAGGGCATCTACTGTACAATAATAAAGTCACTCAAAGTGGGAGGGAAGGTGAATGTCCATGGCTTCCCATGGCCTCTAACAGTGAGGGGCCAAGTATTAGCATGAACTTTTGCAGTGAAGAAACCTCTTTTTAGAGGTAGAGTAGCTGGAGTGAGCCCACCAAATTGCTCTCACATTGCTGACAGCCTCTTGTTACTGCCAGCCCATAGATTAGCAAGAACAAGGTAAAAATGAGAGGCCAGCTTTTGCCACTATTTGTCCTTTGGGCCTTCCTGCTCCCTTTGCCTTAGAGCTGTGCAAGTACTGCCAAACCATTCTGTTTTTCCTAGTGTCTGTCTCCAGCCCTTTCCCCTGACCTGTCTTAGCTCTTATTTACTTTTTTCAGGATACAGTGTGGTTTTTATGTTTTTCTCTCATATCCTCTAATCAAGTGAAAGGTGTCTCTATGGATAGAGGGGATTTGTACTCAGCCTTTGATGTTTGCTCTTTCCTAACAGTGCTGCCTGCTGTAAGAAAAGCCAAATGCTGCCCATATGTTGCTGTGCTCCCTTAAATTACGGAGGGTGAACAATTATGGCTGCTCTTGCTGTTGCTTTCCTCATAGTTTCCTAAATGATACGTTTTCACAAGCAATTACTGAGATAGGCAGTCAGGACTAGTTTTTGAGGTGTGCCACTTAGTGGCCTACACATAAAAATGGGAGACAGGAGGAGGAAGATGGCAGAGGCTTAATACCATGCCTTGCTTAAGAGAATGTCCTTCAGGTGAGGAGAATTCTGCACCTTGCAAAAGTACGATTTTAATGTTGTCTTTCAAATATGAACTAAGCAGGGCTGTCAACACATACTGTGTTCTTCCTTGTCATACCATTTCACTTAGTCTGTCAGCTGTAAACAGCTTAAGAGGCATGTCATTCCAGCATTATTATAGCACTTTTAGATTTGTTTTTAGATTGGCTCTGTATCTGTTCCTGCAAAAGGTGTAGATACAGAGATGACATGGGTTATTTATTGTGTTACTGCAAAACGCTACTTGCTGTTTTGTGGTAAGGACAGAGAAACTCCATTTCAAATAATGGGTGCTGCAGAGTAATAATCCTGTAGTACCATGTAATACCATTGCCATACTTTGTCAAATCAGTTGTGTTAGCAAAGCAGTGTACTTACTTCACTGTGGGTATATATGGCCTTGCGCTTCATGTGAAGTTTTCTTTCCCAGGAGACCAGGGAAGTAGAATTAAGATGTCTGGAGAAAGAACTCTGATTAACAGACTCTGTACTTTTGGTTTTTCAAAAGTTACTTTACATATTCAAATAAACAGTGTTTAAGCTGTCGATGACAGCTTAACTACTTCAGCCAGGAACGTTTTGACAAGTGATTTTCAACGTTTTGGTTTCCCAGGATTTTGACAGCTCCCCAAAAGCATGAACTGATTTTATATGTCACATGTTTAATTTATTTGAGATGCATGTATTATGTTGCAAAAGCAATAAGGAGGGAGTTAAAGGACAGAGTGATACACTCCATATTTATAATCATCGGCTTCTTCACCATATCATTACCAGAGAAAAAATGTTCAGAGATATGGAGTATGCAAAGCAGTCAAACTTTTGTTGCCAACCCATCTGGATTGTGATTTATAGAAATTGTTGGTGTGATTTTTCCGTGACTACACAGAGAAATCCACAGAAGTGAACCTATTCACACTGCAGGGAGCCCTAGCTCCCTCCATGGCTTCTGCCATTTGTGTGTCGTCCCCAAGCTGCTGGCTGTGTGACAATGGAGGATGGCACAGGTGAGGTTTAATGTTACCTGGGTTCTGAGCAAGTGGAGGAGAAAGGTAGATGTTTTCTCACTAGAAACAGGTGAATTTCTGTCTGTATGTATTCCATAGAACTGTCATCAGAAAAAACACAAATATGTAAACTGATCTTCACTTTAATTCCAAATTGAAATGAAGCCCGAATATTTTACAGAAAATTAGTTTTAGCTCTCTTTTGGGACTTTTGTTGGGTCTTCTCTGATTTTGAATTGCTTCTTTTTCTCTGCCTGCCTTAAAGCAGAAAAAAAAGATGGAAGGCACCTTCTACTTTCCTGGGCCCTTAAGCAAGAAGTAGGGGAAAATAAGGGAAGAGAATTGCTTTCATAAAGCTCCTAGGCTACATTAGATATTGAGAAATGTGAATAATTTCACTCAAAAAGAAAAGTTTATGTTTCAACATCATACCTCAAAAACTTTTGGATATTACCCAGTCTGTTTGTTGGTACCTCTGTCATGAGTCCTGCTTATGCTGGTGTATTAGAATAGTTGAAAAATCCACATTTAGCCTATTCAAAACTCAGGATATTGCTACCCTTTCCTACAGCAAAATGCTACTTACTTTATTGCATGACAAAGTTATTTCTGTCAGCACTAAGCAGCATATGCCATTTATAATTTTTAAAGTAGGAGGAGATATTTTATTTCAACTAATTCTTGAGATCAAGTTAAAACATGTCTGTATAAATTATTATTTTAGAATAATGCTGTATTTGCACAAAGGAAACCTCATGCATTTTAAATAAGTTTCCTGAAGCTGTTTTTTCTCCCCTAAACAAATACTGTTTGGTGCTTTTAACAATGTTTCATGTAATTGTGAATCTGTGTTCTATAAGTATCAGAATTTCCCATAAATTGAAAAATCTAATTTCTGTTAATCCAAGTGCTAATGATGGAGATCATAGGTGGCTTTTCAGACATCCTGTGGCCAAGATAATGAGGCTGTTCGAGATCCACATCCAGCTCTTTGAAGATAAAGCTTAGATGAACAACCTCCCCAGAGACACTGTGGGCAGGGTGGAGGGCAGGTGTCATTTTCTTAACCTAGGGTTAGTTGCTGCGACTTTCTTCTGATACCTGATAAGTACTATCTTTCTGGTAATTTAGGACATTTAGTAGACAGTATCTGGCTAAACGGGCTCTGAAGTAATTGCCTAGGCAGTCTGCAGTACTACCTGCAGTCTGCTGGTTTTGGAATGAGGGAGAAGTGTGGACTTGGATGGGAGGCAGTGCAGCAGTTGCAGGGATACCAGGGTGTCCTGAGTTCAGCAGTAGCAGTCACTGTTCTCCTTCTTAGTAGCTGGTGCAGTGCTGTGGTTTTGACTTTCCACCTGGGAACAGCGCTGATAACACCAATGTTTTTAGTTGCTGCTCAGTAATGTTTACAATGACCAAGGATTTTCTGAGTCTCATGCTCTGCCAGGGAGGAGAGGAAGCCGGGAGGAAGCAGAGACAGGACACCTGACCCAAACTAAGCAAAGGGGTATTCCATATCACAGCACATCATGCCCACTGTATAAACTGGGGGCAGTTACCCAGAAGGGCTAGATCGCTGCTCTGTCGGGCTGGGTATCGGTCGGTGGGTGGTGAGCGGTTGTATTCTCTTCCCTTGTTATTTTCCTTATCATTATTATCATTGGTGGTAGCAGCAGCAGTTTGTGTTATACCTTAGTTACTGGACTGTTCTTATCTCAACCTGTGGGAGTTACAGTCTTTCCATTCTTTTCCCCATCCCTCCGGTACCTGGGGGGAGGAAGTGAGAGAGCAGCTACTTGGTTCTGAGTTACAGCGGGGCTTAAACAAAACACAGGACTTGACAGAAAGGGAAAAGGAAGAATGAATCAACCAGTGACCTCCATTCATTCTTTAAGAAGTGGGCTTCTCTGTCAGCTATCAGCAATTAACATTTTCACTACAGAGAGAAGCACAAGGGGGGCACAAGGAAGCTACATGCATACATGCACATTGGTTGGGTAAGAGGCTGTCACAGTGTCTGTTAATGTGCATATTGCCAATGCCCTGCTTGAAGTGTTACGTAAGCATTCCCCATGAGTCCCTGACACTGCAGAATAGCATGACCAGCAGCCATGCCTGCCAGAAATACAGGTGTCCATGGTAGCTTGCTGGAAAGCCAAGAGCAGGCACATTTTGTTTGGGTTCCCGCTAGTGGAGATGGGAAAATAGGAGGAGACATGACAGCTCTTGACAGTGAGAGGGAGATAGAGTTGCCTGAGTCAGAAAAAAAATTGCCACTTTTGCAAGAATGAGTGGTTAGAAAAACAAAAAATAAGCATTTTCAATATATTACAAACAAAATTATCTGCCAAAAGGGCAAGATAATTATCTTAATGTGATTTTTGACCAAGATAAATTTATCTTATTTTATAAACTAGGTAACAATTTGAATCTTATGCAAAACCTAGAAATAAATCTAAAAAATATGATAATGTAATAAAATTGAAATTATTAGCAGTCCAACTGCCATACTTGAGGCAGTAAAACCTTTTAAGTTGCAATGGAAAATAGGCTAGTAAAACTGGAGTAACTTACTCTACTTTAATCACTTGATAAATAGCTACAACATTTGGAAGAATTGATAGTGTCATTATAGCAACATCCCTTTTTATAAACAGGCTGGTGCTGATTTGATTCTAATTGCTGCCAAAGGAGCAGTATCAAAGTAGTGTTGCTCCAGCAGTGTAACCCGTGGGGTGAGCGGGAGGGGGATTAGCTGCTTGAAATGAAGAAAGCACCAGTTTTTCAAAGGGATGGATTCTAATTCCAGGAGTGATGGAGGAACCCGAGTAAATTCAGTGGTGAGAGAAACTACAGGGAAATGCTTAATGAAGAAAAAGCAAAAGGTAGACAAAACAGGCTCCTCTGAGCTCATTAAATAGTGGAAAGCCAATGAGAGTAGTAGAGAGGTTTGAGCAGGACTGGGTGTTTGCTTTCCCACCAGAATGAATTCTCCTCCTAGGCTGATGTGGCCCCATCACCAAACCTCAGCTCTGACCCTCCTGCCTCTCAGCTTTGCTCTACCACTGACATAGTGGCCACATTTGCAGCCACCTTTCATAAATGGTTTTCCAATATGGATGTCTTTATTTTTGCTAGTCCAGTGTCACACACCAATGCCTAAGATATTCTTAATTATTAATTACAGCTTCTTTGTATAATTGTGGAAACTATCCACCTTTTTGTTCGTTTGATGGACAGTGCACCTAGAAGTGAAGACTACTTTTGCAAATTTAATCCTTAGCAATGATGTGCTCAGTTCTTACTCTGAAATCCTGGATTTGACCCTTTTTGGGCTGCAGAGATATTGACCTATCATACTGATGACTACTATGACATTTGTAGGCAACAGATTTACATTTATCTGGGAAAAGTATATATCTCTAGAGCACATGCTTCTAGGCTGGATCTTTTTCTGAAATCTACTGAGAAGCTGTCTTATTTTGTGAATGGTAGCAAGAAAGGCAGGGTTACATAAGGAGAAGAGATGCACATTTAATAGTTCATTCATGTTAGAAACAAACCCAAGAATAAACAGAAATGCAGAGCGGAGAGGTACTTCTGTTTCTGCACAAGTCATGTGATAAGCTTCTCCCATAAAGATTGTGACTAAATAAAATATGTAAAATAGCTTGTTGAAGAAAGAATTGGTTCAAATGGGACTGAATGGCTCAAGAGACTAGTGATAGGATAATAGCTTTTCTCCATTAAAGTGGTACACCAGTTTAAATCAATTCTAGGTCTCTAGAGCTGTGTATATGAATGTGTGGCAGTTGTTTTATTTAGTGCTATATTACTAGTAATAAATATTTTGGTTGTCTGTGGAATGGACAGATTACGCAGAAGAGAGATCCTGGAATACCACGCAATGTAAAACTGTTCTTTGGAAAAAATGCAATTATTTGGTCGTTTAGTGTGGATTTTGTGGGAGAATAGGGCTGCTTTTGGTTGCCTTCAGCTACTGCCCACTTGCACCCAGAGCCATAGCTTTTCCACAGTGCACAAGCATGTCTGCCTGGCTGCCTGCCTGCCTGCCTGCCTGCAGGCTGTGCTGGAACTTTCCTCAACATAAATGTAAATTGTGAAGCAGGACCACAGCTTAGGAAACATATTGGTCATAAGTAACAACTGGAAAATTCAAACTGGTGGTTTGCCCTCCAGGTTTGTTTTGAAGCATCTACTTAATGTGTGAAGGCGGAGCAGTGAAGTGATGCTAGGGAACACGCCAATTTACAGCAGCTTAGAACCTTGCCTATCAATTTTATTCTGAAATACTATAACAAGTAAAATAGCAGACATTGATTATTCTGCCAAATGTAAAGATTAAGAAAACAGTAAGAGGCAATGCTTACCAAACCGAGAAGGATTTGGATCTTTTAGTGGCTATAACAGTAAGTGCAGAGCTAGTCAACCACAGCAGAGTTCATATTATTCAGTGTACCAAAGAAAAAAGACCTGATGTTATTAAAGTCCCAGCAGTTCTGTGTGTATGACTGCTTGAAAAAAAATAAAACAAATAAGATATTATGACAATGTAAGGGTGTTGGAGAATTGAAATCACACGGGTATAGTCACATTTCCTATAGAACTGATGCAATATGGGTTTGGTTGCAGTCATCTTGTGGGAGAAATATATTCTTTTGCCTTAGCCCAGACAGCTCCAGGTTTAAGAAAAGTCATCGGGGGGAAAGCTAAAGGGGTTAAGATGCAACAGAGGTGACCTGTGGGAACTTTCATTTTTATATAGAGCCTTGATGAGTGAAATGAGAGGAATTGCTCTCCATCATGAAAGGCTGAAATGTCAAGGGAGCAATCGCAAATTAATCTATTAAGAAGTAGGAGGTTGAACAGTGTGACTCAAAAGAGTGGAAATACATGGAATAAACTGCAGTGTAAAGTCACAATGATTTCTAAATACAACCTTAAAGACATCCACTTTTACAATGAAACAGGTATTTTTATATATGTGTGTATATATGGGAGACAGAGTTTAAGTGGACAAAACGGGTCTCTATATTCAGCTACTCCCGATATTTGTACTGACCAGGCCTGAATGAGAAGTTCTGTTCTGATTTGTGTGGCTTTAACCAGAGCAATGTGCAAGGAATTTTTCTCTTTTAGAAGACACATCAGTAAAATGCCTCACAGTCAGTTTTCTCTGTGGTGATTTTCCTGTTTTGCTGTGACATTTTTAACTTGAATTTAGTGTTTGTAAGAGGTGCTATGTGACAGCATCGTGTAACTGAAAGCCTCTTTTTATTGGCAGATCACGCACACTCAAGGCTGGGGAAATTTCTCTATGTCAGCCTGGTGAGGGACACCCCCACAGCCTGAAGGAGCCAGCCTCCAGGAGGAAAAATGGTAAGTCCACATCAGTCAATCCAATCTTACGTTAAATGTCGCTGTGTGAGTATTTTTAAAGAGCTTGCATCCAAAAGATTTGCCATGAAAAGTTACCCACCTGACAGAACTACATGGGTTATTTGTTCTATTCCCCAGCAGTGGTTGCAGCTTTCTGGAGTTTTAATACTTTGTTCACTAGTGGCTGGAATGAGACTTGGTAATTGTGTCAAGTACATTTTGGTGGAGATGATCCTGTAGGAGGTACCTACCCCTTGCTGTGGTACTTGGGAAGCAAGGGTCTGCTATTTGCCCAGTGCTCAACCCTGACACCAGTCTTTAGGCCTCAATGTTGTTAATTTTGTGAAGCTCACGTAGTTTCAGACTTTTACCTTTGCCAGCTTATTATAGTCTAGGAAGATGAGATGTGACTATGCTGAGATACAACCCCCAGTGATGGAACTTTATAATACTGTATGACTGGAGGTTTGCTATTGTAGGCAGAGAAAAAGGCAATAAAGCAGCATTGATATCCTGCCTGCCCTCTTATAGGAGTTATTGAATCAAACCTACCAGAACTGCCAGACAAACAATTTGCAGCTGCAGTCTGAAGCCTGACAATGACACAGAATCAAAAAGAAGTAGTTGAAGTGCATGGGCTTGTGAACTCCTCTGTGACCCACCACAGCAGGCTCCCTAGGATTGTTCTCCTCTTTCTGGTCCTTTCCCTGTATAATTCCTTCTCTTTACCTCCCTTTTCCTGTCTCTCCCATTTTCTCTCCTATGTCTTGCCATTGTTAGCTCCTCACACCTTTTCCCCTCCCTTTTCTTTCTTTCTCTCATTACCTCACTATTTCCTTCTATTGCACTCAGTATATCTCTTGCCTCTTGCTTTTCCTTTCTGAGTTTTAGTGTACTTCTCTCCTATTCTCCCTTCCCTGATGTACCTTTTTGATATTTCATTTCCCTCTCCATTTATTGCTCATTGTTTCCTCTTTTCTTCCAATTGTTGTACCTTCATTTTTCTTGAGCCATGTTTTGCCAGTATCTGAGCTCTGTGTTGCTCTCACTCCTCAAATGTGAGAATTTAAACCTTTCCTGTGCACTTGGATTTCCAAAGTGCCAATAAAGCTCAGCTGAGAGGAACTGATGTGGTTTGGCTCTAATGTCTATGAAGGGAGATACTGCAAAAGCCAGCGTAACAGGAGCACTTGTAAATACTCTGTGGCTCGTGAGGCCTACAGTCATAGTTGGATTCAAAGCTTATCAGGTTAATGGGATCTGGATCTGACCTGCAAGAACTATCTTCTTATCAGCCTTCCGTCCTTGATTTCAATAGCAATCTCAGCACTCTCAGTTTCTTACAGTGTACAGTTTGGCTCAGGGCATTCTGTTTGGGGTTTTTGATGTTTTGGGGATTTTTTTGTTTGTTTTATTTTGTTTTTTAATAAATATTATTCTAAAGCACATGCAATGTATGTAGGTTTCAATGGAAAGGGGCCACACTGTGAAATATGGTCAAGATATATAGAAAAAAATCCCCAAACAAACAAGCCTAGTTTTTGTGTGCCCACAATGATCATCTGCTGCTATCTACGGTTAGCTACTACTTATCTACTATTCTGGGGAAGATTTTTCCATTCCCTTTTTTGCTCTTGCAACCATTGCCTAAGCATCACCCTTCTAAGCTTTAGGTTAGAAGCTTAGTACTGACTTTTTTTCATGTTCTCCCCCTTTTTCCCCTTTCACTTCCCTTCCCTTCTCCCCCCTCTCCCTCCCCCAGAAAGCAGGCTCAGGTTTTGGTCCAGGATTCAAGAGGTTTTTCTGTTTTGGTGGGGTTTTGGGTTTTTGGTTTTTTGGGGTTTGTTTGTTTGTTTGTTTTTGGTTGGTTTGGTTCTTTTAAGTTCCTTGGTTTGCTTATTTTCTCTGTTCCCTGGAGGGCTCTGGAGCTGTAGAAGCTGCCTGAGAAAGGGAGCAAAGTGCTCACTATGCTGCAGCTGACCACTAGCAGGCCCAAGATCAAAGTCAAGCCTAGATCTTGTTGACAGGATGGCACCTCTCCTTTTATAAAATTATGTATAATGTGAGTGTAAAAGCAACTCTTCCTTCCCCTCCCATTTTGTCTGCTTCCTTCTGTCTCTCCAGCTACCTCTCCTGTGGAGTCTGATGCTGGTGAAAATGGAAAGAAAATCAGGTCCTGTATAACCGACCCCTTCTGCTCTGATTGGATTTTTCTCTTTCTGTCTGCTTCTTTATTTGATTTAAAATCTTAAACCCCTTGAAGGTTTTCTATTAAGATTTTCAGCACAACTTGGAATGGGGCAAGCAGTCAGAGCATTACATAAAAAGTGTAGTTTATTTTTAGCTAATGGAAGAGGAGGGCTGATTGGATTAGCCCAGCAATGTGAGGACCTGATGCAGACTGCTATCAACACATCAACAGAGGAAGGGTTAAGTGCAGTTTCTTTCACTTTCCCTCACCCCTTTTACCCTTTCCTGCTTTGCCTTTCTTCACCCAGTAACTGACACTTGCAACAGCAGTGCAAATTCCTGGGCATGCTGGTCAATACAGGAGTAAATCTTATAGTCCCTCCTGTTGTTTTGCATTTGCCACTTGACAGCAGTGCATGCTCAGGAAGACTAAGGGGTAAGGTTTTAAAGCTTTAGACCAGGTTTTAGTCATGTGATAGCTATTAAAGCAATTGGGAGCCAGGTGGCTAAAACCCAGTGCAATTCTTTGTAATGGTACCCCTGAGAGCGCCCATCTCTTTTTAGCACTACTATTGATTAGGCAATTCTTGACTTTGAGGAGCAAAATTGGTGTGTGCATCAAAGTTCTTTTCCTCAGTTTGGCCTGGTTTGAAATTAATTGTTCACCTTAAGCCATTTTCGTAAGCAGCTGTAAGCTTCAATAAATTTCAGTGTGATTTGATTTTTCTATCGCTTTTCTCTATAGAGGCCTGTTGTTTACTGGTCTTCTTCAGGACATCTCCAGAGCTGTTTGGTCTTTATTCTCATCTCCCACATTGATCCTGGTATGTTGTCCAGTGTGATTGGTCGAAGCTTGGTAAAACGCTGGGGTCCTTATTTCATGGCTGCACACAGTGCACTGTCAGCAGCACTGAGGCCAATGGGTACCTGGTTTTCAGTAGGAGCAATGCATTTTATGTTATTTTTTAGACTATTGTCCAGACCCTGCCTCTATCTTGACTGAAATGGTTTGGTGTTCCTAGAGGGAACACACAGACTGTGAGCAAGTTCCTCCCAATTTCAAAACCTCCTCATGAGTATTTGACATTTACTAGAGAGCGAAATGCCACACAAAGGTATGTGGATGTATACTTATGTCTGTGAGAAGGTGAAAATAAACATGTAAAACCAAGGAAGAGTGTTCCCCAATCCTCTTACCTTTTGTACTTCCTATTTCTCTAAAGTGTTGGAAGATTTTTTAGCGTGTCATGTTATCATTGGTGGAGAGGCAGGACAGGCTCTGCATGAGGACATGCCCTTTGCTTTGGGAGTTCAGCGCACTGTATTTATTTATATGGGCTTTTCTTTTGGGTGTTCTAGAGTACTCTTGTGAACTGTTAGGTAATGGTGAGTGCTGCCAACCACAAGAGACTGGCACTGAATAGCTTTTTTCTGCAATAAAACCTAAAGTGAATGCTGAGCTGGAAAAAGCTATCAAGCCAATCCAATCCTTCAGCAGCTAGGTAAATCTGTGTGGAGACTTTAGAGTCTGCTTCTGCATCACTTCTCTCAGTGCTGCTGTTTGCTTCCTTGTAGCTCTTTTGCTCCTTTGAATAACCAAACCACAGAAGGTGGTATTTAACAATTCCGTGTTGCTGGAAGATCGTTGCTGGGATATTTGGGTGTGGGATGATATACAAACAAGGGAGTTGGAGATGAAAGAGAAATTCAGAAACATTGGCTTCAGAAAAATGTCTTATTCCTGTTCCTGTTCAAAAGAGGGTACAGCAGCTCTTGAGGCATCACAGGCAACCTAGGAAGTCCATCACCTCCTTGCCAAAGAATGTTGATTTTAGGAGCTCCAGAATTGGTTTCATAAGACATCCCTGTCTACGTTGAGCAAAAAACCCTGTCTGGGTTGTCAAAGCCCAAAACATTCTGTTTAAGCGAGCTGCTATATTCCAATCAGTTTTTTTAATCTGAAAACTCAGTTTGTCATGAGCAGAGTGTGAAATGTGATGCCAAGATTGCAAGGACAGCACTACAGTAGGACTTTGAAGAAGCTCCAAGAGAAAGATAAGTATGCACCACCTTTCCCATTCTAGTGAAGTTCAATGTAAGTTTTTCTGGAAGGACATTTATAGAAATCTCAGCAGAATGACAAATTCCAACCTCAGTATATATATATATATGTATATATATACACACACACATTTTTTAAATGACACAGAGCCCAAATACTGCGGGAACATGAATAATGAAAAATCTGAGCTGGATTGCCCAAGCTAACGTAAAAAATGAATGCAGCTTTGATAATGGAGGACATGCCAAACTAATTAATGAAGCATATGCAAACATTCAACTTTGCAAACGTCCTTTGTACTTCATTAGATTCTCAGAAATCAGTATGGGGGATCTGATAGGAAAAGTCTTTGATCTTTAAATTGTTGCTGTTGCAACAAAACACATCTATGTGATGTTTTACTTTCACAGCTGATGTCTTGTCAGAAAGTCTGAGATTTGTAAGTAGGTTTATGTTTGTATTAAAATCTTCTCTATTTTAATTGAGGTTTGTCAGTCATGCATCTGAAGCTGGTGTTTTTCCACAAATATTTTAGGCAAAAATAGCTTCTGTGCATAGAACTAAAACAGATATTCCCCATGTAGGTAGCACTTGCCGTATGGGAGGTACTGCAGACACAAAAACGCTGAAGGCCAGAAGGGGAGCTCCTTCTTCCAGAGTTCACTGAGTGGGCTCACGATCTGTGACTCTCGCTCTCTTCTGCAGTGTTATTTCCATTTTACAAACCGAAGCAGAGGGCCAAAGAGGTTGGGAGAACAGAGCTGTGCTTTGATGGTGAGAGAGGAGAATGTGCATGTAGCTTTCTTCAGCTGGCTTTTGATTCTTTTGCATTGTGCTCTTCTTTTGAGCTGAATTGCTAGTCAGTTTTCCAGACTGGGGGAGCAACAGAGATCAGTAGTGAAAGGAGGAATTAATACCGAATTTGGTTCTACCTGTGATGTAATACAATACCTTTTATCTGCAAAGACCTTTACAAGGTTCTGTTGCCTTTTCTGAGCATAGGAAAGATTCTACAATGGTTAATATATTTGTTACTAGTTCTAAAGGATCCTTGAGCCAACACTTATCTGCTCCCCTCCTTTATTTTGGGGTTTGTTTTCCCCTCCCAGCTCACATTTAAGTGTGTCTAAAAATCCTTTGTCCAGCCTGTTTCAGCATTGCATTACCAGTTTTGAAGGTAACCTTTTGGTTCAACTGAAGATTAAAATCATAGAATCACAGAATCATAGAATAGTTAGGGTTTGAAAGCACCTTAAGATCATCTAGTTCCAACCCACCTGCCATCGGCAGGGAAACCTCACACTAAACCATATCACCCAAGGCTTCATCCAACTTTGCCTTGAACACTGCCAGGGATGGAGCATTCACAACCTCCCTGGGCAACCCATTCCAGTGCCTCAGCACCCTAACAGTAAAGAATTTCTTCCTTATATCCAATCTAAACTTCCCCTGTTTAAGTTTGAACCCGTTACCCCTTGTCCTATCACTACAGTCCCTAATGAAGAGTCCCTCACCAGCATCCCTATAGGCCCCCTTCAGATACTGGAAGGCTGCTATGAGGTCTCCACGCAGCCTTTTCTTCTCCAGGCTGAACAGCCCCAACTTTCTCAGCCTGTCTTCATACGGGAGGTGCTCCAGTCCCCTGATCATCCTCGTGGCCTCCTCTGGACTTGTTCCAACAGTTCCATGTCCTTTTTATGTTGAGGGCACCAGAACTGCACACAGTACTCCAAGTGAGGTCTCACGAGAGCAGAGTAGAGGGGCAGGATCACCTCCTTTGACCTGCTGGTCACACTCCTTTTGATGCAGCCCAGGATACAGTTGCTTTCTGGGCTGTAAGCACACACTGAAGCTGGCTCATGTTCATTTTCTCATCGACCAACACCCCCAAGTCCTTCTCCACAGGGCTGCTCTGAATCTCTTCTCTACCCATCCTGTAGCTGTGCCTGGGATTGCTCTGACCCAGGTGTAGGACCTTGCACTTGTCATGGTTAAACTTCATGAGGTTGGCATCAGCCCACCTCACAAGTGTGTCAAGGTCCCTCTGGATGGCATTCCTTCCCTCCAGTGTATCAACCAACCCACACAGCTTGGTGTCATCTGCAAACTTGTTGAGGACACACTCAACCCCACTGTCCATGTCAGCGACAAAGATGTTGAACAAGTCTGGTCCCAACACCGATCCCTGAGGGACACCACTCATTACTGATCTCCAGATGGACATTGAACCGTTGACCACAACTCTTTGAGTGTGACCATCCAGCCAGTTCTTTATCCACCGAGTGGTCCACCTATCAAACTGATGTCTCTCCAATTTAGAAACAAGGATGTCGTGTGGGACAGTGTCGAACGCTTTGCACAAGTCCAGGTAGCTGGTGTCAACTGCTCCACCCCTGTCCATCAGTTCCACAGCCCCATCATACAAGGCCACCAAATTGGTCAGGCAGGGTTTCCCCCTAGTGAAGCCATGCTGGCTGTCACCAAGCACCTGGTTGTTTTTCATGTGCCCTAGCATGCCTTCCAGGAGAATCTGCTCCCAGATTTTGCCAGGCACAGAGGTGAGACTGACTGGTCTGTAATTCCCTGGGTCATCCATTTTCCCCTTCTTGAAAACAGGGGTTATATTTCCCTTTTTCCAGTCATCAGGAACTTCACCTGACTGCCATGATTTTTCAAATATGATGGCCAGTGGCTTTGCAACTTCATTTGCCAGCTCCTTCAGGACCTGCAGATGGATTTCATCAGGTTCCATGGACTTGTGTACATTCAGGTTCTTAAGATGGTCTCGAACCAGATCCTCTCCTACAGTGGGCCCAAGGTCTAGGTTTTCACAGTCCCTATGTCTGCCTTCCAAGACTTGGGTGGTGTGGTCAGAGCCTTTGCCAGTGAAGACCGAGGCAAAAAAACCATTCAGAACCTCAGCCTTCTCCAAATCCTGTGTAGCCAGTTCTCCTGATAGCTTCCAGAGGGGGCCTACGTTATCCCTAGTCTGTTTTTTTAGCCGCTACATACCTATAAAATCCCTTCCTGTTATCCTTAACATCCCTAGCCAAGTTTAGCTCTAACTGGGCCTTAGCTTTCCTAACTCAGTCCCTAACTTCCCAGACAACATCCCTGTATTCATCCCAGGCCTCCTGTCCTTGCTTCCACCTTTTACAAGACTCTTTTTTCCTGTGATTTTTCCTCAACAGCTCCTTATCCATCCAAGGAGGTCTCCTGTCCCTCCTGCTGCGTTTCCTCCTAGTTGGGATGCAACACTCCTGACCTTGTAGCAGGTGATCCTTGAATATTAACCAAGAGTCTTGGGCCCCCCTGCCCTCTAGGGCTGTATCCCATGGAACCTTGCTAAGCAGGTTCCTGAAGAGGCCAAAGTCTGCTCTCTTGAAGTCCAGGACAGTGAGCTTGCTGCACGCTCTTCTCACTACCCTGAGGACCTCGAATTTGACCATCTCGTGATCACTGCATCCAAGACTTCCCTGGAGAGTCACATTTCCAATGAGCCCTTCCCTGTTGGTGAGCACAAGGTCAAGCAGGGCACCTCTCCTCATTGGCTCCTTTATTGCTTGCAGAAGGAAGTTGTCTTCCACACAATCGAGAAACCTCCTGGATTGCTTGTGCCGGGCCATACCATTGCCCCAACAGATGTCAGGGTGGTTGAAGTCCCCCATGAGAACAAGGGCCTGCGAGTGAGGCTGTTTCTATCTGTTTATAGAGTGCTTCATCCACAGGTTCCTCTTGGTCAGGTGGTCTGTAACATATCCCCACAGTAATGTGTCCCATCACCGATTTCCCCTTAACCCTGACCCACAAACTTTCTGTTAACTGCTCACCTGTCCCCAGACAGAGTTCCATACTCTCCAGCCTATCCCTAACATAAAGGGCAACTCCCCCTCCCCTCCTACCGGGCCTGTCTTTTCTAAAAAGCCTATAACCTTCCATTCCAACATTCCAGTCATAGGAGCCATCCCACCATGTTTCAGTGATGGCTATTATATCATAGTCCCTTAGATGTGCCCACATCTCTAATTCCTCTTGTTTGTTCCCCATGCTACGGGCATTTGTATAGAGGCATCTGATCCGAGCTCCAAATGAAGCCAGCAAAGTGGCTCGAGCGGCTGGAATATCACTACATTGCTCTGAGCATTTATTCTAGGTGCTGGCAGCTGACTGGGTGTGTTGGGATGGAATGATGCCCCCCTCCCCAACACATCTAGTCTAAAGCATCCTTGACAAGTCTGGCAAGCCTCCCAGCAAAGCCACTCTTCCCTTTCTTTATCAGAGCAGCACCACCAGTCCCCAGTAGGCCTGGCCTACAAATGTGGGCCCCATGTCGAAGACACCCAAACCCTTGACTATGATACCACCCTTTTAACCATTTATTAACCTGTCCAATCCTCCTTGCCTTTGGAAGGTCCTCCCCTGTGTCTTGGAGAATTGTTGAAAAGACTGTCTGAGCTCCAGAACCCCTGACCACCTCTCCCAGGGCTCTGCAGTCCTTCTTTATACTCCTCAGGCTACTACTATCTATATCCCTAGCACCCACATGTATCACTAGAAGCAGGTAATAGTCCATGGGACTTACTAGAGCAGGCAGCCTCTCCGCAACATCCCTGATCCGTGCCCCAGGTAGGCAACACACCTCCCTTGTGACTGGATCAGGCCAACAGATGAGCGCTTCTGTCCCTTTCAAGGCAGAGTCCCCTACTACTACAACCCGCCGCTCTTTGCTGGCGGCACCAGTAGAGATCTTCTGTACCAGTGCACCAGCCGACTGTTTCTGGTGCAAGTGCATTTCCTCATCAGCCCCCTGCAGGACAGCAGAGCGGTTCTGGGTGGGTACAGCAGATTTAGGAGGAAGCCCCTTGCTTTTAATTGCTCTCTTCCTCCTTTTGTTGTTTGTTTTTGTTACTAATTCCCAGCTTCCCTGATCAACAGCCTCCTTCTTTCCTCCATGAGTTAGAGGGGAAGCTTGAGGCCCCTGTGCTGTTTGGTCCTGGAGCAAGCAGTCCTGCTTCCTCTCAGCTTCCCTGACATCTTGCAGCTTACTGACAGCATCCCGTAGCTCAGCCCCTGCTGCAGGAGGACCTCCATCAGGGAGCAGTGAGTGCAGCCCTGCCCATTCTGCACCTTTCCCTCACCAGACCAGTGCAGGCACTCTCTACACTCCAAGCTCTGCACCGCAACCTCCCCTCTTACCGGCTCTGGGTGCCTATGCTGGCCACCACCGGGGCGGCCAGGGCAGAGCTCCCAGACCGGACCCTGGTCATACGGTGAGTGCTCACCATCCCGCTTGCCTGCCTGCATGAGCTGCCACGCAAACTGCCTTGACCCGCTCTGTTTGCCTGCTCTGTTCACCGTGCTCCTGGTTGCTGCACTCCCTGGGTAGGTTTTTTGCAATGCCTCGCAATTCTCTCTGCTTTGGTCCAAACGCTGCTTCATGGAGCTGATTTCTGAAAGGGCCTTATTTTTCCCTATATCCTAAAGAAAGAGTTGTAAATGTGTCCACAGATCTAAGCATGGCTTCATTAACTTCACAGGAAAATGTTTAAGTATGTTAAAGTATTCATTGTAATATGAAAGTGAGAAACAGTTGTGTTCAGATATTCTTAGATAAAACATTGCTGCTTCCTTCTTCAATAGAATAGCACCATTTTATGTCAGCAGAAGCTGTTGTCTATTAACAGTTTTACTCCTGTCAGCAATGTCAGCTCTCATTCATTGCTTTTCTTACACTTATTCTCTGTTGTAGTGGGTTCAGTACACACAAACACAGGCATAGCAGGATTTTTAATTCTCCATGTGAGAAATCTAGCAACTGGGCATCACTCGCTTAAAGAACTGAAGTCATTTTCTGTGACCAAGGAGCTGCTCTCCTCAGTGTTACAGTTATTTTCCGTAAGCACCAAAGTTCATCTGTGATCTTTTTGGTAAGCTACATTTCATAGTATCAATGAAACAATTGAGTCACAACTGCTGTACCCAAATTTGTTTCCTATCCTCTAACCTGGGATGCATCACCCAGTAAAATGGGCAGGAGATGTTTCTTGGTAGTCCTTATCAGCAGATCTCCCCAGAAACCACAAGCAATAGATCCCAGATCCATCCATCCATCCAACTAAAGACTTTGCCCAGAAATGCTGGGGTGAACGCATGGGACTTCTCTCCCACTTTTACCAAGGAGATATGGAGCAAATGTACCAAGCTGCATTAAACACTCATGGGTTAGTTTTGCCAGGAGAGAGTACAGGTGGTTTTGTGCCTTCCAGCATGTTGGTGTCTCAGATCCTGAGAAGTGACTAAGCAAGGTGACAAGGCCATTATACTAGACTAGTCCTGAGGCATCAAGCTAAAAAGATATCTGGCAATGCCCAAGAAAAGAGTGTATTTAAGATAACTGTAACATCTCTCAGTCCTTGTGCCATGCTCGCTGTACCTTTCCCCTCGGGGGGCCCACAAGCTTCAGCTTAGTGTAGCAGTGATCTGGGAGGCATCCATGAACACATCATCCCCGAGGCAGAGTGCTTAGATGAGGGATACATTTGAATGACACATTGCAGTTCTCAGTGGGGAATTCATTTTGGTTTCCTGTGGAATAGAATACCCAGGAACAGAATAAAATCAGGACTTGGAAAACATTCTGTCTCTCTCTACACTGAGTTTTCCAAAGCTGCATTTCACTGCATGCCTAGAAGCTCCCGTTCAATCAGGAAATGTAGAAGTGTATGTAAATGGTTTAAAGCAGTGCAGGAGAAGCTGTTCTATTTTTCAGGCTCTTAAAGAATGTTACCACAGAGGATATCAACACAGATTTGTGGGATCATCTTAGAAAAGGTCGAATATCAACTTTTGTTTGCAAACGCACATGACATCAAAACTTGATTTACCAAGCTGTTTACCATTTGATCAAATAAAAGAATATTAGCTCTTAAAAACGAGACACAAACTGAATTTCCTTTTCAATGCAGTATATAATAATACCATATTTCTCTAGGCTTGTATAGGCCCTTTTGTCATCCAAAAAGACACATACAGAAGTAGCCTTTAAACCCCTTCCCACAGTTTCAACACGTCAGCTGTTTCAAACAGCAGAGGGCCAGGTCTAAAGAGGGTTATGGAGCTTTCAGATGTCCTCTGGTGATTTTAGCTTCCTTGGTTTAAATGATTCTGCCTACAGCTGTTCCCCTGCTTCACTGATGGAATTAACTACCAGCAGCCAGAGAGCAATCCATGCAACACTCCCCCAGCACTTCTGACTCTGGGGAGGCACAGGCACATGTTGCTCTGTGAGGGCTGATAGTGAGTGGCTGGGACAGCAGTACCCAGGACCACCACTGCCACATTCCCAGGAGACTGTCATCAGCAGGATTATGGCTCTGTTTCCGTAGAGGCTCAGTCCACCTCAGAATAAATCCCTCAGTTCTTATTGTGTAGCATATTACAACACAATAACATCAAGCCTGATCCAAATTCGTTCCATGGGTGGTTTTCTTTTAGGTACACTGGACTCTGAAAAAAACCCGATAAATATCCTATGAGCAAAATTTTATAGAATGATCAACATGCAACTGTCATGCTGCATTTGTCTCGTGTCTTTAGTCATTATAACAGCTTGCATAATTCTGGAGCAGAGCAATCTCCACACAGCAAATTGAAGACTGTGTTTGCCAGCCCACAAAACATCACAATATTTACTTTGAAACTTTATAATGCTATCAAGGGCAAATTCATTTTACCTGTACAGATAGCCCCATCGAGGCAACTTAGATTACACATGTGAGCAAATGTGAGCGGAACTTGGCTCTGGGCACAAGAGAAGCAAAGCTGACTTCCTCCCGTGGTGGAAGTAGGGAACGTATAAGCACAGAGCTGGGGAGACATGTACTGACAAGTGTACCACCAGGGGCCTGGGGAGAAACATCAGGATACAACTGAGATAATGGTACTCTGGCTCCCCAGATTCATACCTTGTTTGCTTTCCTGCTTTGGTCATTTGGAAAGACTGCCTTTCTGCAGGTTTCATGTGAAGCACAGCATCCCCCAGTGCACTGCTGTACCTCCACAGATCAAATTTATCTGTGGTGTGAATGGGCTTACCACTGTCAGATACATTTTTCAGAGTCAGACCCACTGAAAAACTACTTTGTATGTCTGATGTTTTTATTTGGGTTATCAAAGGATTTTTAAAGTTAATTTTATTATTTAGCACTGCATATATCACCGTGTTTAGGCTCAGTTTTAAGTGGAAAGGTTTTTTTACGTTCCATCACCTATCTTGACAGACTCTGTGTATGCCAGAGGCAGTGTTCTTAACCCTGGATCAAAACCTAATCTCCCTGCTTTCGTAAAACCTTTTCCTCTAATTCTCTCTCTAGTAAATTATATTCTGTTCTTTGCCCTTGAATAATTTAAAGATGTATAGAATAAAGTGTGGGGAGGGGAGGAAGGGAGGGCTGCTCTGTTCCATTGAGTGATACCTGGTAATCAAAATACCGCATTCATATCTTGCTGCAGTGATCTCATTTCTGTTGGGACAGCACTCCTGTGAGCACAGGCCCATGTTGTGTTCATCCTGTTACAACCAGATAAACTCATAATGTAGACAGATAAGAGCTATGCTCATTAATCTATTAATTGCCTATTGTCAGTTGTCAATATGTTTCGCTTGATGGGAAGCCGGAAGATTAGTTTGTATTGTAAGGATGTAGATTTATGTTCTATATTACTATTACTTTATTTTGATGTGTGGAATACTACAAAATGACATTCAAGCTGGTAACGTCTCACCCAAGCAAAGTAAAGGTGGCTGCTTTTTAAGTTTCTGAAACCAGAAAAAGGTTAGGCCCCAAATGGCTGTAAAATAAAAAGCCTATTTTCAATCAAAGGACTCTGCAAGAGCTGTGACTATGTTGAGTAACACGTTTTTTACGATGGACATTCAGGACATCCTAAAGATCAACACTGTCTGAGATACCCTGATTTCCCGGGGCAGTTGAAACTCGGTGGGGACGTCATTTTTCGCTGGAAATTTGAGACTGATTTGTCTGTGACTGGAGCTGCTGGAGCAAGATTTTATTATAATTGTGTGACCTTTAATACACCATGAAGAGATTTCAAGTTCTCTATTTTTCTAGCCTGTGACAAATCAAATGTTTAACTATAATGTATAGTCACCAAGTTTACACCTTAAGAAGGGTGATTTTCAAGGGCTTATCTCTACAAAGAACAGCGGAGCAGACAGTTTCAGAAAAAGGAAAAAAGAAGGGAGAGGAACATCATAGAAGCACTTTATAGACCTATTTGAATCACAGCTTTAAGTCATTTATTTCACAGCCAAAAAGCCCATCCATGTGTGCATTTAATAATGATGGCCAATTCTGAACAGAGACTGGAAATTTTCCTCTCCATGGCAGGAAGCAAAAAAACCCCTCACTGTTTCTGAGTTGGTAACTTGACCTGTTTGAATTATTTTATTACTTGCAAGACTATCAGCCAGGTGGCCAGCATTTAAACTCTGAGGACAGCCCTGGGAATAGATTTCTGTGGAACTACCATAGTTAAGAACAGCTGATGATTAGGCAGCTCAGGCATTTGCTAGGCACACTTAGGCAGCTCTGTATGACAAATAGCAGCTCATCCTTGGGGCAGTGATCTTCATGCCACCTATGCACAAGTTTGAAGGATGCAGGCAGATCTTCCATACTGTCCAGGATATGTAATGGTGCTACATGCCTGGGCATAAGAACCTGCCTTCTTTATTTCTGCTTTGACTGGGAAAAGTGGTTCATTACCTCAAGGTAGACAAGCTGTGCTCTCCTCTAGCTGCAGTCACCCTAATGATGGGTGTAGGGGTCAGTTTTGCAAGATCTGGAAGCCTCTGTTATTATTATCAAGGATGGTTGCATAGAACAGAGTTTAATCAGACACATTTTCCCAGGAAGGGGGCAGGGTTTTATTTCAAACTTTCAAGGATCAAAAGAAAGTCACTGAAATGTGTGCAGATCTTTTAGTATCTGCAGAAATCCTGTTTTCTCTAGCTGTTTGACTTTCTGGGCTTCTTTCTTTCTGCAAAAGGTGAAGGAGGGAAATATAGTTAAATTAAATGAAATTACATGAAAGAAGAAAGAATGAAAAAGATCTCCCTTTCCACTGAAAATGTGCCAAACCCGTTTAAAGTGAGGAAATTACTTTTCTCAGCTACCATTAATGTTTTAGCTTATTTTCCCTCCAGTTTTGGATAGTGCAAGGTGTTAGGATTTGACTCTTTCTCATCTCCTCCAACCTTGTCAGAAGAGAAGGTGTTTTGGAACACACCCCAAAAGGTAAAATAGAAAACAGAAAAAGAAAGAAGGGGAAAAAATCTCTGGCTAGCATTCAGGTGTCTGTATTCACTGGACACCAGCTGGTTTTTGATATTCAGTGCCTTAAAGGTACAAAATGGTAGAAAGGTGTGATTGGAAGTGTAATGCTTTGAAAACTTATTTAAGAATAAACATGGGCCATTTAAATGCCTACAAAATAGAAAAAGTCAAAATTTGGAACTTTTCACATCTTGGACCCAGCTCTCCCAAGTTCCAGGTGAACGCCTTAACCAAAATCTCACTCTTCCTTATCACGCTTTGTTTCTTTTTCTTTCCAATACCTTCTCTAAACATTTCTTTCATTTGGTTAGTTGAAGTCAGTGGCCTCATCTGCTTTGCAAGTACCACAGACTTATACCATTTATGTTTTCAAGTTTTTTCCTTTGTACACTGCTTATATATTGACTTGCGAGCTTTGCATTTCTTCTTGCTCCTGGATCCCTCCCTACCGTGCAGAAGGTGACAGCTTCAGGAGCACAGTGTTTTGCCATTTTTGACCTGTGGGATAGTTCACACTTCTTTTTAGCCCAAGTCCCATTGTAAGTCAGCCCCTTTTGATCAAGTCTCCATCCTCTTTTATTGACCAGCTCCCTTATGCCCACTAAATGTTTCAACCCCACTGCCTGCTCCCTTTGTGCTTTCTTTAATTCTTAATGTTCCTGCAGCAGGACTGAGTCTGCCATCAGTTTGTTTAGGGGAGCAGAAGACAAAGCAAGGCTGGTGCTGCTGCTGTTGAATAGGTCATCAGTGACAACAACCTGTGCTGCAGAAGTTAGCCCCCACTGACACTGTTTTCACTCCACTTGAATGGAATCTCCTGGGAGTCTTTCTTTAAAGAGCCCAGGGGTGAGGAAGGCAGGTAAATGGAAAGAAAAGGAATAAAATAATTATAGCAATAACACTACAGCTTTCTCAGTTGTGCGTGGAGTTGGCGAATCAAAATGAGAAGTACCTTGGGTACCTGTAGATGGGGTAGGTTAAGAGGTTGTTCTTTGTCCCACTGTGGCCTCTGCAGTGGGGGGCATTGAGTTTTTATATCTCTAGATTTTCTCTCCGTTGTTAGGTTAGGTGCTGTCATCTTTAGAAATAAGATCTCTTTCAGAAGCACTTGCCCTTATTGAATGAGGTATAGCCATGACCAGGAAGAGAAATGACCCTTGTCTAGGCCATCGAAAGAAGATCTCAGTTGGGACGGCAGCTCTGACTTCTCCCAGCTGAGCTAAAACTGTACCTCTGTGGTGACTAACTGCACAGCTGTGCTTACCAGGATAAAAGGGAGCGTTACTGAGCATGTATATAACAAGCCCTATAATCCAGTTCTTCTAGAATAGATATCCCTCATCTTGAGAAATTTTCTGATTAAACAAATAGGTTTTTTAAATTATACTGCAAGAGACAACAATATATACTACATTTTCATCTAAATGAAATCCATTTTAGTTAGACATAATAGGAAGCAGCAGCCATCTTTGTCAGAGGATGCTCAGGCTAAAACTGCATTAGCCTCTTAGGACAAAACCGTTTGAATTGTAGATATAAGAAATTGTATGCATAAGTAAGGAAAACATTGGTTGTAATGGACAAGACTAGAAAACAGCTCTTTATTAATCAGAAAGCCAGTTTCTTAAAAGGTGATAGGCAACCAGTTTTAACAGATTCACAATAGATAGCCAGCCAGAAATTAAAACAGAAATGTGAAAGAAGAGGTAGATGCTAAAAAAAATCAACTTTAATTTTTAATATACTTTTGGACCATGTAATGGATTTTATTGAAAACCCTCAGATAGTTACACCTTTGTTCACAGATTACATAACGTAACTACGTGGGGGAGATGGACTATCTCCATACAAATAGGAAACAAATTTCATGAGGTAGAACTGGATGTATTTTTAATATAGAAAAAAAGGGGAAGAAGAGGGGGAAAAATATCAATGTAAGATTACATGGGTCAACATATTTTGCTTCTATTTATGCATTACAATAAAGAACATGCAATTAAAAGTGGTCCAAAGTGCTAGAAAATACCGCTGAATATATATGTAATGTTCTGAGTATCTTCCATCAAGTATAAGAATGAGCCTAATCACACAGTATGTACAAGTGTATGTGTGCATTTATTGTACATGCTGCTGCAAGTTTTACACAGGCTTTTTACCTTAAGGATTTAATTCTCATATAACTTTTTTCTGGTTCTGCAAAAACTTTGAGGTCTCTAATAAATTGTATGTAGCTGACCTGTATGGCAAGAGGCTCATTATTTCTTCTCACAATCTGTGTTTATGCAGTATAGTATCTCTTTGTTCAAACTTAAACAGGGGAAGTTTGGATATAAGGAGGAAGTTCTTTACTGTAAGGGAGGTAAGGCACTGGAATGGGTTGCCCAGGGAGGTTGTGAATGCTCTGTCCCTGGTGGTGTTCCAGGCTAGGCTGGATGAAGCCTTGGGTGATATGGTTTAGTGTGAGGTGTCCCTGCCCATGGCAGGGGGGTTGGAACTTGATGGTCCTTTCCAACCCTAACTATTCTGTGATTCTATGATTCAGTAGAAGGACATTTCTGTCAGCAAATCATTTAAACATTGTGATGATGGGGATGCCAATAATCAGAAGAGGGAAAGCATTGAGCATAAGAGTATAACAGGGCTTCAAATCCTGTAGATTTTAGAAATTGTCAATGTTTTGATGCTGTCTTAGCTGCAGAGTTTAAACATGGTCGTCACCAAGATGGATTTATTTCTCTTTGGGGAACATGTAGCTGCATCATATTGCTTTGGATTTCTTTGTGGTTATTACATGACTGTCTACCAGCTGATTGTGGTGTTGCTGTAGCATGGCTTTCTCACCTCCTTAAATGGATTTACATAGTGGTTTTGTATAAGTGGAGAATTATTGAAAATATGTATTTATTTCTTAGTCCTTCTCACTAATATATGGACTTGCCAGTGGTGATAAGAACCTGGAGTGTGTCTATCTGCTGCCCAGCACTGGTGCAGTAGCCCTCAGCGGTCTTGGAGAGGTAGGTTTGAAGGCATGTTCTCAGCAGCCTGCTGTACAGTCTGGGAGCTCCTGCTTTCCCTAGCAGATATCCTTTGTGTGGGAGTGCTGGAGAGAGCATAGTACTGCATGAAGCCTCTGATGCATGGGCAACGCCCAGCCAGCTTCTCAGGACTTCTCATGCCATAGTCAGGAGTTGGTTGCAGCTCCCTGGTGCAGCTTTGCTGGAACAAACACGCTGAGAGAGGGCAGAGAACTCACAGTCCCTGGATGGAGGTGCCCAGGGAGAGCCAGGCTAGCCCAGTTAGAGCTAGAGAGCAGCAGGCAATGGCAAGGGTGCGGAAAGCTGCAAGTCTCTGCCTTTTGACAAAGCAGCATGGGCAGTGGGATGGCTTAAGGTGTGGCCCTGCCAGTTTTTCCCCTAGTTCAACAAATGGATAGAATCATATCATAATTTGGGTTGGAAAAGACCTTTAATATCATTGAGTCCAACTGTTAACATAACTCTGCTAAGTCCGCCACTGAACCATGTCTCTAGGTTTGATGTCAATATGTCTTTTAAATACCTCCAGGGATGTCGACTCAACCACTTCCCTGGACAGCCTGTTCCAATGGCTGACAAACCAGATAAAGGATTTTTTTCCTGATATCCCTTCTAAATCTCCCCTGGTACAACTTGAGGTCATTATCTCTTGTCCTATCATTTGTTACCTGGGAGAAGTGGCTGCCTCCCAACTCACTAAAACCTCCTTTCGGGTAGTTGTAGAGAAGAATAAGGTTCTCCCTCAGCCTCCTCTTCTCCAGACTAAATACCCCCAGTTCCCTCAGCTGTTCCTCATCAGACTTGTTCTCCAGACCCTTCACCAGCTTCGTTGCCTTTCTTTGGACCTGCTCCAGCCCCTCAATGTCTCTCTTGTAGTGAGGGGCCCAAAACTAAAAAAAAACAACCCAGGATATTTATTTCCAAATTGCTCCATGGAATCTAACCTGAGTCTTATTTGCCCTTCATGATATCCTGTTGTTATAGCTGACCCAGGATGCTTTCTCAGTTCTTGTGGCTTGTCCAGGCTGTTGCCTGTTTTTTTGTCGGGGGGGGAGAAAGGGGTGTGTATAGAATATTTTTTACATATTATTTTACTTAAGTGGTTTCAAGCTCTTGAAAATTTTGTGCATACATTTGCATATTTTTCCACAAAATCTTCCGATTCTGGGTCCGAAACAAATTAAGAAAACATTTAAAATTAAATGGTCAAGTGGAAGTGAAATGTCCCAATGTCGTAAAAAATTGATCAAAATGATCAAATCAAGTAGTCTTTTAATTTTCAGTTCCAAATGCTTTCAAGATTTTGAAAGTGCTTTTTATCCGAATTTGGAACTGGAAAAATACAAAAGCTCAAGAAAAAATTCTGAAGGAGAGAAAAACTCTCTTCTACTTCTCATTATTTATAGTACTAGAAAGTGCTTATAAAATATTAGTGTTCTAATTTGTAGCATTTAACACCTACTTTGAATAGCAATAAGGCAAACACAGCCTTATAAATAAAGATAAGGATGTGGAACCTGTTTTGTTGAATTGGGACCCAAATGATTTCGGAGGGAATAATGAAAAAGAAAACTAATGCTTTTTTGTATTTTTCAGTATTTGATAGTCTTCTGTTTTTATCCGACTGAGTAGGAGTCATATGATCATCTAGTTTCACATAAGAAATACTTAGGTCTGAATCCTTAAATTCTTATTTAAAAACAAGGAGTAATTCTGGGTTGCTTTCAAGAGCTGGGAACTAACCCAGAATTTCCACAACAAATCAAAATTAGCTCTATTGAATATTTTAAAGAAAAAAAAAGTTTATTTATATGTGAAATATGGAGGCATATTGAAAGTCTGTCTTCTAGGACCCCTTTTTGCTACTGGTGTATCATGCAGTGAAAATTGCTGTTCTGCTATCGGCAGGGATTAACATTCACTCCTTCCACTCTGAAATACACAGTTTGAAGTATTTTACCAAATGCTGATATTTTACAAAAAAAATTTAGAAAAATACTCTATTGCCAATGGTGATTTTGAATTCCAGGCACTTTATCTTAAAATTCTTGATTTTTTTAGTGTAATGATTATGATATTTTTCACCATCCCAATGTTAGCTCATTGTGCTAACAATCACATCACCACCAGTGTGAGTTCAAAGGAGTATTCACATAGCAAAGGTTTGAAGCCTCAGGACCTTCATGAGGTTGTGTTCTCCACAAATTGCCTGAAAGTTCTGGTATCTTTAGATGCTGCCTGTTTGAAACAGTGCTTTCAAAAAAGATTGTTTACCTCACCAGAAACAGTTCTCCTAATGATGGTGGGGGTGTGGGTACTTCTTCTCTTTGAGGGCATTCAGTTCTTTTTCAGTTTCTGGTCAGGGGTAATATATAGCAGACATTTAGAAGCCTAAATTCAAGTGATTTACCAATGGCCTAAACACAGCACTAAGAGAGGATAGGCACCAAACAGCTTTGTCTAAATAATGTTGATGTCCAGAGATAGTTTAGCAGACAAAATCGACTGGATCTTAATTTGAAGGACAACATTACCCCATCCTTGCTGTCATGGGACTTACCCATCCTGCACTCTGAATTTATATTCATATTAGCCCCTTATTTTCATATTGCTGTGGATTAAGAACTCTGAGACAGCAGTTACCTACCTGGGATCTGTGTTTAGAAGTAACTTGCCAGCCAGAAGTGAGGAGAAACCAGTACTCTGTGTCCTGCACCACTAGGCACAGACCTACCTTAAATGTTCTGCAGATTACTGGGGGTGGCTAAAAGAAAGAATATCCCATAAGGAAGTCATTTGCAGTATGACGAGCAAAGCAACTGGCTCTAGTGGTACCTGCTGACCAAAAGGAGCAAAGATGAGGTTCTACTGAAATTTAAAACACAGAAGTAAGGTGAGAATTCCTCTGCAAAACTACATCTGCATTTAACACTGAGGGTATGTGGCTACACAGCTCCACTGTTGTAAAATTACCCAGATAATAAGAGCATTCAGTATACCTACTTTACTTTGCCAAAGTTACATTTACAGGTATGCAGTAAAACCTAAGCATTAAAGCGGCTCTATTAAGTTGCTTCACAGGGCTCCAGAAATGAGATAACCTTACAGAATTCCTCCATCCACCTGCATGGCAGTGAGCTTGTTCCACTGGAGCCAATTCATGAATGCTGACATTCCTGGTTCTATAGAAGCAGAGTTTCACTTTCAGGTGACTGTAGCTATAATTTGTGGCTAAAAATGAAATTTGTACAAGTTAATTCTCTTAAATGCATGCCCAATGTTCATTCATGTGTGTCTCATAGCAGAAAGGGATTCAGCTACAATGCAGCAGAGAATTAATCACTTCTGCAGCTCTTGATTTTTCACTAAGTGAAGCACAGCTGCACGGAGTGTGACAGGCAGCATCTGATACCGAGAACTGGACATGTAGGGAGATGCCAGTTATGCACAATTTTTGCTGAAGCATAGTAGAAGTAGCACTACAGCTTATGGTATGTATCACAGGACCAGCACTATTTTGTTAAAGACAAGAAGTTGTTGATTTAATTTATCACAGTAGTTCAGGTGTGTCTCAGTCTTCCTCCATCCTTGTCATCCTCTCAAACTGCTGACTTCATTTAGTTTCATCATAAAATCTGAAGAGACTTGTACTTTTGTGTCACTCTCAGGTACTTTGAAGACTATAGGAGTTTTCTTTCTGAATTTTCAGTTCATTGAGCTGTAGTTGGATGTTCTTTCTCATCTAAAACTCATCACTTCCTTACCATTGAATTAAAAAACACATTTAAGAAATTAGTGTGTGGCTTTCCACGTAGAGCTACTCATCAACAGTACAGCAGCCAGGAACTGGCACACAGCTACAGATGTGTGTTTGGAGAATGTTGTCTAGGGTGAGATGTCCCTGCCCATGGCAGGGGGATTGGAGCTAGATAAACTTAAGGTCCTTTCAGTCCTAACCATTCTATGATTCTATGGTTTATTCTTGTGTTGTGCAGTGATTATGGAAGGAAGATATATTTATCAAGCAACCAAAAGCACATTAACATCAAGGAAAGCTGTTGCCACCTCCTACTTTCTTTGGAAGTAAAAAAAACCAGAGAAGCCATGGCAGGGTCACTGAGGGGAGTATGACCTGTGCTTGATGTGCCTCTCTTCTTTCACAGCCAACCCTGAATCCTTAGCCAGCATAAATGGCCACAGATTTGGTGTCTATGCTCACCTTCCCTTCTTTTATAAGGGCAGTGGAGTGTATGGAATAGTCTCACAAAGTACATATTGGAGAGTGTTTAAAGGAAAACTCCTTGATTTTCAATTATGGTAATATTGAGGCACAGGAAACTGAAGAATGAAGATGCAAAGTGAAAGCCTGAAATTTCCCACTCAGCCCTGCACTGATGATGGCTTTGTGGGTCAGACCTTAGTTCTGGGGCAGAGAGGTTTTATCTGTAGTTACCTAATGACAGCTAGAAATCAACGGTGATCTCTGTGCTTTTGTAACAGGTTGCAAATGTAAATGTTTTAACTTCTTTAATTTGGGCCAGGGGGAGGAGATAATTTTCTCATTAAATTTGTACCCTGGGAAAGAGAAAGAGAGGAAAAAAAAAATGAACCCAAGGAAATTGTTTCACTTCATTTACTTCTAGGATAAGTTTTCCATACTGACTTTCTGTTTCACCTCATTCTCTGAAATTCAAAGACAATTTTCACTCTTTCCTTTTTTAAAAATATGTTGTACTATATTTTCAGAAATAGCCATTCTTGGCTTTTTTGCCACTCAGTCCCAGTGCCTCTCAGAGAAGTCTGCTCTTTATAGAATAAGAGAAGTGTATGTAATTTTTTTAATACCACCATATAAACCATGAAGTGAATCTCCTCCTGCCTTTTTTCCTCCCCCAAAAGTGGGGATCTGTATAGAGCAGCCTATTGTGGCTCCATCACTTATGCAAAGAGGTCACGGATGATGGAGTCTGAAATGCAAAAGGTGTAGGGCACTCTGCATCTGTGAGGAAAGGATCAAAACAAATCTCCTTTATCTAATGCAGAACCTATTACTGAATCAAACATGGGGACGTGAAGGGTCCAAGTGTGCTTTTAATAATCTGTGTTACAAACAGACCGTAATCTGCACAATTAAGCTTCTTGGAGTTGGCAGGATTTTGTGCAGTTGGCAGTTTTCCCCTTGAATAAAGGTCAAAAAGAGGGGAATGAATTAACTGATGAATGCCATTTTAAAGGTATTCTATTATTCCATTGAACATTAGAAATATTTTCTTCATTGAGCTAGTGGCACTAGGGAAGAGCGAGTTCTGTGTCCTAATTTAAAAGCCCGCGTATTTCAAGAGTAGAGACAGGCTACACAATAAATGAAGGAGGAAAAGGCAATAGGAAACCTCCCTCTGTCACTGTGTAGGTGGGAGCTGGGTTGTCAGCATGTGCCTGATTGTAGCACGCTGTGGATCAGGCCCTGGGGAGGACCGCTCATGTGAGTGTTACCTTAGAGTTGCCCTTAATAGCGATCCCTGACTGTTTTCTAGGTTACCGTTAATGTTTCTGGATCGCTGGGAGAAATGGTGGGGACTGTGCTTACTCCTTCCCGGGTGGACATCTTTCTATCCAGAATTCGATTTCTTCAATAAAAATGGGTATTCTCTTTCTTGCATGGAGATGGAGTATATGCAGTTCTACCCAAATGGGTGTTGTAGGGCTGCTCTCCCAGTAGGATAACCACTTTTCATTATTACACTGATGCGAAAGTGTTTTCATTTGAAGAGGAAAATGCTTGAATGGTTTTCTCATCCCTCGCCCCTCCTCTTGGCAAGCAAACACCCTGTTGGGGCACTGGGTTTATCACAAGCCAAAGGGGGAATTTTCTTAGGAGCCTCTTGTTGAAATGTTAGCAACACATCACTGAGCAGTTCTAAAGACCTCAGGAAGCCCCAACTTTCTCTGAATTTTCCCACCACCAACCTTGAATATAGTTGCCTCTTTGGCCTTGCAAATCTTGGGAGAACATCAAGGAATGTGCTTACAGCTGCCCTAGTGTGCTCATCAGCTCAGGGGCAGCCCCTCGGGATGGGAAGGAAAGTTGATTGGAGAAAGAAACCACCCATGTACTAATCTTTTTGTTTCCCATAGTTATTTTTCATCACTTTTTCTCATTCACAAAATACACTTAAGGGAAAGGCATTATTTGCCAGAATCTTTTCTGGGAGAGTGAGCTGGAGAAGCTGTGCTGCCTTTGCTGTACAGATTCTCAGATCCCTCAAAAGCCTCTGTCCAGCTGTCGTGCTCTCGCTGCCACTGTGTGGTGTGGTTTGACTTCCTTCATTTTTTGTGTGTTGCTGGTACAGTGTAAAATTGGGGGGGGGGGGGGGGGGGGGAAATAGTTTTCCTCCATTTACACTTGACAGTTTTGGGTACAATTAATTCTACTACCATTTAGTTGGAGAGAGGCTTGGAGAATTATGGAGGGAGGCAGGGGAAGAGAGGCAGATTTCTTTTGTGTGTCTGGAAGTCAGACATGGTCTGACCAAAATATCCTTTTCTTCCCCCCACCTTTTTTTATCTTTTCTATTTTTACTTGGATGCTAAAGTTAAGTGTTTGCTGAATATTATTTCAAATGACAGTTTAACTTGCTATTCTAACCAAAACTGTAATAGAAATATATTTTCCCTGCATTAAAATGAAACTTTATTCCTGCTCAGCTACCTACACTGTAAGCAAGAATGTATATTTGATGTGTAGAATATATTTTTGTTAAATCGCAGAATGGTTTAAGAATTAAAGTAGAAGAAAGATGAGGAAAAAACACTCAGAGCTGTAATCAAACATCTATTCCAACAGCTGAAACATGTTATTACATCTTTCAGCTTATTTATCATACCCAAAGAGATTTCATAATCATTCTCAGTATTAAAACAAGGGGAATAGAGGCACATTCAATAACAATGATTGTTGTTTGGAGAATGCCAATCATGTCTAGGAATCTTATTTACATCAGACAATATGTAGATATTGTGCCTCCAAGCCTGTTCGTATTCAGTTTTGTTCTTTGACTTACACAAATGAATGTTAAGAAATGTTGACAACAAGGTTCGATAGCTAAATACAATAACCGGGGTCCTGCTGACTTCCTTTTGGGAGGAGAGAAATCTTTACCACATAAGTAATGCAATCTGATATAGAGATAAATGCAGCTATAAATGTCTGAGCTATCTTTGGTGTGAAAGGTGAGGAGAAATTGAATCTGTGTACTAATTTAATTTGTATTCATACATTAGTTATAGCTAATTTGGAAACAATTAAAAGGAAGGAATGAGGAAACCAGATGTGGAGCAGTGAAATGTGTTACAGAGAAGTAGGCTTCACTTTGTGTTATTTTCTAACATGCAGTTTTTTGCTGGTGTCTGTCACAAATCCTAAAATACCATTACAGAGTTAGCAGATGGTTCCCAAGTATTCATACCTGATAAAGCCTCCTGGGTGATCAAGCACTGAAAAATCAATATATTTTTCAACTTTCAATGGCTAGCTATTCAGTTTCATTACATCTCGCTATTCCTCCATGGCTACTGTGATATGGACACTTACTTCACCATTGCATTAAGCTCTAATCTCCAGGCCGGCTGATACAGGCAGTTAATGAATAGCTACAGCACCACCTCAGTATGCTTCACAATTCTTCTGATCTCAGTAGGATGTTTCGGGTACTGTGATCTTGTGTTTAGTAACACCCCAGTTCTTCCCCCTCTTTTTTTTTCCACACATGCACAGACACCCCTCTCCAGCTGTCACCTTGCTGAGCTCTGAACGGAACATGCAGTAAATACACATTTTAGCAGAAATATTTTGCTGTAACATTTGACTCTTCTAAATAAATAATATTAGCAAGTTGCAGTAAGTCAGATCCATGCCCCCTGGGGGACCATATGAATCACATTCTTAAATCTATCATTTTCAATAAAGCCACAACTAGAGATAGGTCTTTAAAATGTCCTGCTTCTGTCTCCAGATTATCTACATCCCCCACAAAATAGCTATGCTCTCTGACTGACTGTTAATGCTTTCTTTAAATCATGTTTCTTTCCCCTTCTCCTAACTTAAGCTTGCAGTACTTGCCATGCACTCTGGCCTTGATCAGTGGGTAGATTTCTAGCATGGGGCATCTCTTTATGCTCCAATTTACGTGAAAAAATGCAAGTAAAACGCTAGTGAATGCATCAAGTATGTGCATGCACGTGCGCACCCTCAGAAATGGCAGTATCCCATATATTTTAATTTTGCATTAGTATTAAATTTAGTATTAAAGATTTCACTTAATTTTGCTATTACAGTTTATTTGAGGTTGTGTGGGGTTACCGTCATTGTTTTTACTCATCAGGCAAAGTCCAATGGAACAGACCAGGCTTATTTTACATGCACTTAGGCACCATGACATCAGTAAGCCTGGGGCATCCAGAAAACCTATTGAGTCTGATTAAGGCATATCTTAAATTTCAGACATAGGTCTTGATTCGGTCAAACATGCTGGAGATGAGAACCTGCTTGTTGGAAATGGAAGCATAAATATAAACCGCATGAATACTTCCTCTTTCTTAGCCATATGAAGAGTGAGAGCAAGTCTTTGTGTGTACCATGGCTGTGTATGGAAAAGATTGATGCTAATTAATAAGGGCCCCTCTTATCACCAGTGTTTGCACATGGCAGCTCATAGGTGGTCAGCATCATCACTGCTGCCCCCCCGGGGACCCTTCCTCCCAGAGCAGTTAACACAGCAGCAGGAGGAGGCCAGGACTCCACACTGTCAAATGATACAGATGCCTGAACAGTCATGGCTCCACTTTGTTAACAGCAGCACTGTCCTTTTATGGTGTCCTCTCTGATGCCTTGAAATAGGTACTTGTTGCATGGTGTTTCATGCGTTGATTCCTGTCCATTGGAATGCCATGGGTCCAAACTCAGCATGCTGTCTTCTGGCTTCATTCCTTGCTTTTGTTGCCAAAATGTGGTTTAAAAATTGTTAGGTTGGTGGGAATTTGTCACTGAAGTAATTACAGATTTTTGACCACCTGGGTCCTTCTTTGTCTTGGGCTGCAGGTATTCAGCCTGTGTTGCCTGACCACAGGAACCAAATAACTTTGGAGAAAAAGACCCATGTCATCTGCGGGCAGCTTTATTAACATCTGAAGCACACAATTGTGTCATGTAGAACCTGAGTCCACACTAGAGCCCTTTCATTACCCTGCTACGTGGCTGGATTTATGCTGGTGGAAGTCCTAGCTAAAAAAGCTTTTGTACAATGATTAATTGACCTTAACAAGTTTAAGGATGCTTATTTGCGCACAGTTATGAAGTGTTGCAATATGTCACAAATGAGAGCAGCTTCTATTATAAACATAATGGCATAAACAGTGAAAGCTGGTTATATTTCCTTAAAAGTTCATTGCAGGGAAATGGGGAAGCTTGAGAAGCTAAACAAATCCAGGCAATAATGGAAATGTAGCATGAAATTACTTCTGTAAACAACAGCCATTCATTATTTGAACATTTTTCATAAGAGAGTCAGCAGACGAGTGTTGATGTTAAAGGGTGTGTGTGGAGGGGGAGGAGGAAAGGGGGAGATTATGAATTTCAGAGGAAATCTTCCAGGGTTATACAGACAGACATACATCTGTTTAAAGAAGAGGTATGTAAAGGACTGATTGATCCCTGAATATTAACAATCGATGCCATTTTCTTCATTAACTTCTGAGTGGAGCACAAAGAAAGGTATATTTGATTTAAGGGGAAGAGAAGGGAGCACTATTTAATGTTGATTTGGTGTAGTGAATAACCCCAGAGAGAAATGTAAATACCAGGCTGCAATAACATGACAGCACACTAATCATATTTACAAACGATATTAAATCTGTCCATTGTGCTTGCCTGGCTGCGGATTGGCCCGACTGTAATTGTCACTGTAACCAGCACTGGCTTGTGGGAGAATTTAACTGCAGTGATATAAGGTGAGTGCTAGGCTTATTATTACTTTATTATTACCCGGTTTATGTTTATTAAAACAATTTGTCATGCAGAACAGGAATGGGAGAATGGGAACATTAAATCGTGCTGTACTCAACCTGAAGAAATGAGTTACAATAAAATTAATGGCAGGCAGGCCACAGCTGACACTTGTAGCCGTGTGGAGCAGCTACACACTGGTTCGTTTCATTTGCTGATCGTTTCTTGTTAGGGTCACGCCATTAAACTTACATATTGAGAACTACTGAAAATCTGAGGCAATGAAGGTAAAGTTTATGAAGCAAAAGTGGGGTTTTTTTCTGCTGCTAATGCATTCCTTTCAATTATTACAGAAATCAGGAATGCAGATTGAAAGTTTAAATCATACTGAGTTATTAAAGACGTGTGTTGGAGTGAATGTCCTTCAATTTTACAGAGGCTTAGAGAACTGAGAAAGAGCTGAGTTTAGGCTAAAGTGAGACCATTCTCTAAAGGCTTTGAGCAAAGAGAACAGCGAGAATAGTGGTCATGAAAGGTCTCATAACAAGTTTAATAAAAGCTGCTTTATTTTCTTTCCCTGGAACTCAAGGGGTCCTTATTTGATATCTTCAAATTTATTTCAGCCCAAATCTTCATTATTTTAAAGTAGAGGCAGGAGGCAATGACCATGGGAATAGCATTGAGTCTCTTGGAATTCAGCAAAGAGGCACAGTGACATAAACCCCTCTTGTGACACAATTACGGAAGAAATTAAAAGTGTCAGGCTCTATGTACTTTAGCTGCATAGAAGAAATCTGGCCTCCTGATGAAACATCTTTGTACATGAAAAAGTAATACCCTGCCCTTGTTTCCCATTATACAACAATGTTAAGGAGTCTTCTGGGGTGATTATTAGGGATTTGGTGAAGCACAATAAATGCTGAAGATTAAATCTGAGCACTAGCAATTAGTATTGGGGGAGGAAGAGCGCCTTTTTTTCTTCTTCTTTATAAAAGGTATTTATTAATGAAGCTATATAAAGAAAAACCAGCCGACTGCTGAAGTTAGAGAATGTGAACCTTTCATTTCTAGCAGTTTTATACTTCTGTAAGTTCTATAAAGTCCATGGGGTAATTCTTGATTTATACCAGTGTGAGCAAGTAGAAAATCAGGCTGTCTCTGTGGGATTTTTTTTCTTCCTCATTTTCCTTTTTTAAACTAAGATAATTTTTTAAGTCTTAGAGAAAGCCTCCAAAGAGGGAATTTACCCACATATTCTCTTCTCATATTGCCAATCTTAAGGGCTAGACCACCCATCCAAGAGCTCAGCATCCAACCAGTGCGACAGAACCCCAGAATGGGAGCTGAACTCTCTAGAAAATCCAGTTCAGTGAAATGAGAGAAGATATTTAAAAGATCTCCCTTTAGAAAACTGCTTTTTCCTTTGGTTTTTAAAGTAAAGGGAATGGCAGGTGGTTTTCTTGGAGAAGGAGCTTCACATTCAGTCTCAGTGGTGAAGCCACTACAATTGCAAAGGCTGCTCCAAACTTGATAAAAAACCTATGGGAAAAAAAAATTCCCTATCCTTACTTAGCACCTCCTCACAAGCTGATCACCTCCTTGAATATAAAAGGAGAGACCAAAGGCCATGACACACTTGGTGAGGTCTGATTCAGTAAGCGCAATCCACTGCGATGGCAAGCACTCATGGTGGACCTGTGTCTTGCAGGCTTCATGGCTTGTGGGGTGGTTTCTATCTGCCTTTTTGATGCGGTGCTGCAGTTGCAAATAAAAGTGGTTTAGAAAAATAGGAAAATCACTGAAGGATAATTCTTTCTGTGACAGCAAGGTCCATGGTTGGTAGGCCACATCTGAGGGATGAAGTGAAGATGTGAGGAGGCATAGATCTGGGGGCTTGGACAGTCTAAGCATGGACAGCCACTTGCTGTAGTGGTGGGTGCAGTGGAAACAGCCAACAGCAGACATCCATATATTGCTGGCTTTGAGTCCTTTCTGTGCCCTCTTTTACATTCATTGAAAAGAAAACACATTTTATTAAAACATGTTGACCTGTGTGACTTTCTAAATAGGCTTTTGAATGTTACAGCAGAGCTCTGACCCAGCATTTTTAAAAACAGGATTTTAACATAATCTTCCATCTCCATTTGTGTTTTTTAACAGTCAGTAAACCTGGGGAGAAACCAGTTAGTCCTTTATTCCCTTATGTGTAAAACTCATGAACTTTAAGTAACACATACACTATAAGTGTCTTGCTGAATTGCAGTCCTTATTATATGTGCAAATATCCCTTTGACATGAAGGACAAGGATAGAGTATAGAATTTTGAGTCATATTTATCACTTGGATTATTAACAATGATAACATTTGGCATCTTTATGGCACTTTACATTCTCAAAATGCTGCATAAACATTAACTAAATGGTAGTTAAGTGTGCATAAATGTTATTCAGAGCCATTACTCTCTACCATGCTAACACAGCCACCATGAGTCTGCACTGAAATGTGTGTACTGCTGCTTGCTGGAAAATCTTTACTGCTCATGTGAAGTATCAGCTTTCCTGGAAGAACCAGACTGACCATTTTTCATTCCGTTTCACATGCACCCGAAGGCTTTTGTCCATATTATGGATTAATGGTCTGCAAAATTTCAGTTTATTTGGGAAAAAGAAGTTGTTGATTTTACTTGCAGGGGCATAAAAACAAATAAAAATAAAGTAGAGGGCTTAGAAACCAAAACACTACTCTTCTTTTAAATCACATTTTAGTTTGGTTCTTACCATGGCCATGCATTTTAATGCTCTGTTTCCTGGCTGTGGGGCCTGCTTCTGCTGTACCACATATGTTCAGAGGCTGGATGCTCACAGGGCTGTATGCCCAGGGACCAGCCTGACTGTTCAGAGCCACCTGATATGTTCATGCATGCATCAGTATTGCCAAACAAGGTGCTAGTCATTGTCCATTGAATAGGGACTGTGCAGAGTCCTTCTATGACGCATTGTTTTGCAGTGTATGCATCTGTACTTACATTATGTTTATCTCTTACCCCCAATTCACAACATTTTTTTTCTGTAGCCACACTAACTTCTATTGCAGTAATTCTTTTTTCTTGCTTTAGTGCCTTTCCGCTGTTCAATGAAACAGAGATTGGGGAATATTTTAGAAGCATTGTGCATCTGTGTCAGTAGCCATGGTAAATTTGTACCTGAAAATGGTTTATGTGTACCCCCGTCAAAGAGAAGCAGAAACCAAGTGAAATGTCAAATAGCCATTTTCATGCCAGATTGCATTGATGTAATCCATGAGCAAGTGAATGATTCCACTGTCACTTAATTAAAAGTTCTAAGACCTTATGTGTTTGACCTTGTTATTTAGCTGAACACATAAAAGCAAAATGGCTTGCTACCTTAATCTCACTTCATGCCATTGCCCTCTGATGAGAGAATCCTCTTGGTACCTCTGATTTGTCATTGAAGCGAAGGGAAAGGCTATGTGCACTACTTGCTCCTATCTTTTGCAGTGAGTCTACCCTGACAAACTTTCTCTTGCTATCTTTAGTCTTCTCCCTGGAGCATCTAGCACATCAGGACAAGAGGGATCTCAGCCCCACAGCTTCATTTGGACCTGTTAACTGTAACTACTGATGTCGTTTACAAGAATAAGCCCTTAAAGCCAGGCCAAGGTAGACAAAGAAAGAACAGTGGAGTAATTCCCTTTGGACAGCAGAGATTGGTGTTTAAGTTATTGAAAATCTGTGTAACTCATTTTCTCTTTTGTCATACTTAAAAAATCCATGAAGTTTGGCTGAGTGCAAACAATAAGCTTTTATAGTTGCTGCCCTTCATAAATGTGTAATCTTCTGGGACCATCACAAAAGCTTTGGTACAACAAATTAAAAGTCTCTAAACTTTCCTGTGTCTCCTTGGATGTTTTGTAGACCTGCAAATATAAAGCAGTAATCAATATAATGCTGCTCTAATACTTCAAGACAAACTGGCAACTCCCAAGCTAGAGCAGGGCACAGCTATCTCACAGCTGGACACGATCACTGCCATAGCTGCAGAGGAACAGTGCCCCTTGGCTGGCATGGGGAAAACCACTTACACAAGAACATTGATTGCAAACTGTGGGAACAGTTAGATACAGCTACGTGCACTAGTTTTCTTGCAAAAATGCTTTCTGTCCTATCACCCACTCCTGTATTTAGGCATCAGAGTCTGTAAGGTGTGCCAGAAGTTTGTGCTATTCTGCAGGTCATGGTGTTTTGTGATCTCCTCTTCCCTTCACGTGTCCATGTGCAAACATATCCCTTACAAGCCAATTCTTCTGTAGCTGACGGGGTGATTTGTATATTCCCTCTCTCATTGTTTTATCATGGTAAGTTAGTTTAACAATGCTCTCTTAGTATATCCTTTATCTCTGAGAGAATTGTATTCTTTTTCTTTGTGGTGAGGCACATTGTATTCAATTACAGAACATGTGCTCTTTCATATCTTGTCAATGGAACAACATTGTCAATTTAATGGCTTCAGCAGGGAATATTCAGCATGGGCCAGAGAGGGTGAGAATTATGGCTGTATTTTGTGTCTCATCACTAAGGAGTAAACATTGCATTCTCTCCCTAACTTAGTGAGAATTATACTTGAATCAAAAAAGGCCTTTGCACCAGCTGGCAAAGCGCAGCTCAAGTTGGAGTGGAGTGGTTGAAGGTATAGCATTTACTACCACCACCAGCTCATCTCTTGTTATTTGAGCCATCTCTGTTCCCTGGTGAGCTGCGAATGGATTCCTGCTGTCACTCATGCATAATGGATGTATGCAGTAGTTCAGATGGGCAGTGCTGCTGACTGGGCTCCCAGCTGTGCTAATGAAGCACCTAAAGGTGCAGCAAGCTCAGCTGGACCAGAGAGTCTGACCATGTTTTAGCTGCAGAAACAGCTTGTAAACTGTACCTATGCACTACGGTGAACTCCAGCTCCCAGTGCAGAAACTGTAACCTGATTTCTGGGCACTCCCTCAGGATGAGATGGCAACCTGGTGCCTACTCATTTATGGGGCCAAATGGCCCAATTCTTTGCTGAGACGCTGGGAAAAAACGAAGGTTTTTTTTTACAGGTAAAAAAGCTCCCCTGACTTCTAGTCCATTTCTGATGGCTACTTATTTTTATCACAAGGAGGGGTCTTTTCTCAAGCATGGCCTGTTCAAAAGGCCATTTACATCAGCATTAAAGCTTGCCACTGACCTAATGGCTTTTGGATGTGGCCCGTAGTCTCCTCATCTTCCTACATATTACTGGCACATCTTTAACCTTAGGTCTTGATTTCTGTGGAGCTCTTTAGGTCAAGCTCTATCTCATTGATGTGCTCAGGCTTAAATTGATTCAGAGAGAAACTGACTGTTCCTCTGAAGAAGTGGTCATTTTTCTTAAGCAGCTTCTATTCTTAGATAAAACTCCTTGAGGCAGCAGGCAGCATTGGTGCCCAGATGGTAGGAGTTGGAATGTTCTTTGTCACAAACCCCTTTAGGGCATGCTGCATGGGATACCCCACCACTTCCCTCAGTGGTGACAGAAAAAACCTAAGATTCTTTTTCATTCTATTAATTAAGAGAGAAATAACAGGGTTCAGACTTGATTTAAGTTTTCAGTTGAGTAGGTGCTAAATAACAGGGCCTTCAAGAAATCTGGAGAGGGGCTTTTTACAAGGGCATGTAGTGACAGGACAGGGGAGTATGGTTTTAAATTGAAAGAGGGTAGATTTAGATTAGGTATTAAGGAGAAATTCTTCCCTGTGAGAGTGGTGAGGCACTGCACAGGTTGCCCAGAGAAGCTGTGACTGCCCCAGCCCTGGCAGCGTTCAAGGCCAGGTTGGATGGGACTTGGAGCAATATGGTCTAGTGGAAGATGTCCCTGCCCATGGCAGGGGGTTGGAACTGGATGATCTTTAAGGTCCCTTCCAACCCAAACTATTCTGTAATTTTTCCTAAAAAGCTTTTAAGTTTATATCCTTTTTTTCCAATTGAGACTTTGTTGCTTGAATGACAACTGTACAACAGTTGTCTTAAACCCTCTGTATGTAATTACAAGATTGGTTTAATTATTTGGGCAGACTTCTCCAGTATCTTTTGAGGAGCTGGTATGCTCAGTTTCTGGAATCCCACACAGGCCCTCTGCTAAGTGTGAGCTCAAGCCACTGCAGGTCATTTCCTCCCTTCTTTTCCTTTCTAGATTTCCCCTTTTTTCCTGCACGTGTTAGTGTGTTTGGAAGCACTTGGTTAAATGTAATACAGATACACACACTGGGAAATGGAGTAATTGCAGTTACAAATAAAGTTATTGTGCAAAACATAGACCTAATTCTCCTCACACAACCCCTGAGCAGTTGTACAGGAGTGTTGTAGTTAGAGGAGCTAACAGTTTCTCTGCAGTCCGGAAGGACTGAACACCTGTATTCACAATTATGCTTAAGAAATGTGATGTCTTGTTCAAAGCCTAGTGGACATAACTGGGTCTAAGGAGTAATGTCCACTCCAGGCCAATTCTTCCAAAACTGTTCACAGCAATATTTCATGTAAGCTCCTCCAAAACATTTGCTATTGGTCATTGGTAGAGAAAAGATACTTATCTATACCCAGAGCAACAGCCCCTTCGGTTTTTAATTGGTTATTAAATTAATATACTTAAAGAAGCATAAAAGAAAAGAACAATAGAGTGAAAGTAATACTGGTTACAGATTTCTGTCAGTAGCTGACCTTCTTGTGAGATGGAGTCATAGCTCAAAGTGCCTGTACAATACCAATGTGATTAGGCTGTTTTGTTGGGCAGTGCCATCACTTGATTATTCTGTAAGAAATTTCAGGAATACAGTTGCTTTATGAGCCTGACTTCTATGATGATAAATTTCCAAAAGCAAAAATGTGAATTTAAATTATTCGTATTCATGTAAGCGTGGTAGAGATTTTTGGAATTGCTGCGGCAAGTTATGGATGATGCATGAAATGGAAAAATCCCTGCCCAGTGCACAAGGAATACAAAAAGGGCTCTGCAGCCAGCACTGTGCTATGCTGTGCTGTGGGATGTGTGCTCCCTGGAGAGAGGTGTTTGTGTTTTTGAAAAGCACCCAGCCATCAGCCTATGCACAAAAGCAAACAAAGGCCAGAATGAGAGAAGACAAATGGAAATACCCCCTGCCGTGCAGGAGCACCTACAGCATAAGGCCTGTGCACTGCTTCTTGCAGCTGGCTGAGTCCTGCAGGAGTGGGACAGATTCTGCTCACCTGCAGGGTACCTGGAGCAGATTTGCAGCTGATGTAAAGATCTACTGAAGCCAGTTTCAGCTGCTCATATAGATCTTTGTGGTGCAAAAAGGAATGGGGTCAACTTCTGCTGAGTCTCAGTCTTGTGTTACCTGAGAATGGTATGAGACAAAAAGGAGAAAAGTCTATGTCTGATAGTGTCTCATTTGCTTCTAGTCTGAAGCTGATCATGTAAAATAGCAGGCATCCAGGAAAGGAACTCCCTGAAAAAATACCTGCAGACGTTTTTTTCCAAATTGATGTCCAGCATTATGATCTGCCCAGTCTTCTAGGGTGCAGAAAAATAGGGACCACTCTTCTGGGACTGCTCTCAGCATTACCTTCAGTCTTCCACATGGGAATCTTGTACTTCAGTCGCTTATTTGATTGCACTCTTAACTTGAATAGATGATATCTCCAAATACTGAGTATGATGTGACTTTATCTTCCAAGAAGGTTCAGATTTCACATCTTTTCTAATTGTCTAATGAAATCTTATGCATGTGCATATGTGTTTTTTGGTTGAATATGAGTATGCATGATATAGCTTTAAATAATTCCAGTCTGTTAAACATCTTGTGAAGTTCTTTAGTATCTACTGCATTGTGTTTATTTGATAAATTTTGCACAATTTTAAGACATCTTTATTTTTTTGTTCTAGATAGATCCCATATAGGGCTTCATGTCTCACTGTGTTACATAGGGACACTTGGACCAGGTTATCATTGTAGGTCCCTTACACCTGAAACTGTACTATTCCATATTAGTGTGTGGCCACCGTGACATCAAATAACACTTGGGTTTTGCCCTTAGTGCTGGATACTTGATACAAATGATGTGCATGTTTGGTTTGTGCTCCTGGATTTCAATGTCTGCTTTCAGAATGTGCTAATTCATTTCTAGTCTTGCAGTGCGATTTGTTGAATACTTCATGCTGTGTAAATAGATTAAGACTTATGACCAAAATCTCTGGTTTATCATAATCTTTGCCTTCAGTATAGCTTTGTTTTCCAGCATCCTGTTTAGTAGGATACTTTTTGGATTTTTTCCTCCCCCCTCATATTGTGCAAGGATGTATTATTTAGTAAACAGCTCCTTCTGATCACTTGTTGGTCTTTGCTGAACATGGGAGTGTGAGTGCTTCCACACTTCCCTCAAACCAACCCAATAATTTCTCATGGTAGAACTGAAAGGTTAAAGAAACCTCATTTGTGTTTCAATGGCATTAATGGAGATATTACCCTAGTATTCCAAATCTGAAGTCTAGATTTCTCCATGTCTTGAGCTAGATTTTAATGTATATTAAAAACACAGTAAGAGTTAGAAGCCTGAGATAGTGATTGGGCTGAAGTCTATGAGCAGTGAGCAGCAGCATGCAGCTACTTATGTGCTACATTTATAATTAGCTGTGCCTCATTGTTTTACTGCTTGCTAACATTTTCTCTTGGCTAAAACAGATTTTATTAATTCTGCAAATATCCAGGCCTATTCCCACAACTTTGCATTGACCTGTCATGTATATCACAGTGTTCTGTCTTAGCTCATCTGATCAAGCTTCCAATCTCTGTGGATCAAGTGCACTTCTCTGATTAATAGTGTCATCTGGCAACTGGTTTTATAGTCTTTTCTGGCATACATGCAGTGGTCATATTAGTCCGTATAAAAGGTTTCTGAAGCTGCCAGAGCACTAGGTCAGAAGCAGCATCTCATCCCTGTTGCACAAGGATCTACCAAGTCTGCCAGCTTTAGGCTACTTTAATCTTTCAACTGAAAACCCATAGCTTATGCTTTTTTTCTGTTGGCATTTCAGGATGATGTTTCTTTTGTAGCAGTGTCTGTTCCTTCCTACATTTCCTTGGGTGGCAGCTTGCTGAGTATGGGTGTATCATGGACAGAGACGAGCTTGCAGTCATTAGGGATTGAATACTGGGGAAGGTGTTGCACTCACCTGAGCTCATCTGTGGTACTTGGTGGCACTGAACATGTGTCTCTGGTGTCTGCAGAATGGGCTCAGCAGTGCTGTGCAACACCAGTGGACTGATCAGCTAAGTTTGACACCAGTGCAGAGATTTTTGCAGTTGCCGTATGTGCATTGTCCCCTGGACCTGTTTTTCACCTGCTTTGTGCAGGAGTAAATCACCTCTCCCTCTGCCCACCACATGTGCCTCAGCATGGTTTTCACTGACTGCTTTCTCAGAGTGCTCAGAGCTCTTAAGGATTAGTTAGGAGAGCAGCCATCTCATAGCAGTTCATTTTTATAGGCCTATGAAAATTCAGGTCATGAAACAGTTAATTAGAAAGTCTGCGGTTACCAACTGCATTTATTTAGCAAAAAGTTACATTTGTTCTTCTCAGCAAGAAGAAAAAAAAGAGCATTTCAAATCATTTTGAAGTTCCATTCCTTCATTCATTAGGAGACTTAGCTTGCAAAATCCTAATTAAAAAGAACATTTTGTGTTAATGAAAATGTTCTAATTTTTTACCTTATTAAGTTAGTTACATTTTTTTCCAGAGCATTCAGCAAGCAGAGGCCTCCTTAACGACTTTGTTCATGTTTATATTCTTTGATTGCAAAATTTGTGAGACAAAAGAGAGCTAAACTCATTCTGTGGTGCCCTCCAGTTAACTGTTCAGTTGAAAAATGACCTTCATAACTAAGTCCCTTGCCTTTTCATCGATATCAAGGAGTTACAACTCTAACCTACAGTTGAGAAGGTGGCTTCAGTCTGGTAAACCATCGGAAATTGCATGAGCACCCTGTGGAGTGCACATATTTATAGATATCTAAGAGGAGTACAGATAACTGAATAATTTGAATCTGAATTCTGAAACAGCCTAGGGCTTTTCTGCTGGCTTTCAAGTCCAGCATCCTCTTGCATGACATTTAGTCATTAAAAGCTGAAGTTTATTTCAGTACCTAATCATTCTGTGTTAGACACAATAATATTGCAACCTGGAGATCACAGGAGGTGCACATAAGTTCCCACTACAGTACAATGTGGAGAAAGACAGCGCTTTTTGGATGTCTTCAAAATAGCTGTACTGTATATGAGGTTATGTTAACTGTGAAACACATTCATTTATGCAGTCTTAAGATTCAAGACAGAGCTCTGTTGGTGTAAATCAGGGGGACTATAAGTCAGTCATGCTGAGCTGAGATATGCTTACAGAGAACTCAACCCTTAAAGAATTTTGCACCTCTGGTTTTGTTGCCTTCATTTTGCCACTAATCTAGCTCTGGTGGTGTGGATTTTAACATTCAAAATCTCTCTATAGGCAGAAATAGCTATAAAGGTCTTTACATACTTAGAGAGATACAGATCAGGGATGTAGATATATTTTGGACTTGCTCCAAGCTCTGGAAAAATATTTATTAAAGTATCATGGAATCGTAGAAGCACATAGCTTGGAAGGGACCTCTAAAGGTCATACAGCCCTTTCTGCTGCTCTGATTAAGTCTGGTGGGAGCAGGAGTTATATCCAGTGGGTATTCACTGCCTCCAAGGGTGGACTCTCCACAGACTCTCTGAGCAACCTGCTCCTATATTTTCCACTCTCAAAGTGAAAAAGCTTTCATAATATCCAGTTGGATTTTTCCAGTCTGTGACTTGTGTCCATAGCCTCCTGTATTATCTCCATGCATCTCCAAGAAGAGTCTGACTCCATTTCTTTGTACCTTATTAAGTTGCACTAGACTGGCTGCCCTGGCTTCAACTCTCACCTTGGCTGCAAGGGACACTTACTCACTCATGTTCAGCATTTTGTCCACCAGCTGGTGCCTTTTTTGGCAAAGCTGCATTCTACCCTGTTGCCCATCGCCTGTACTGGTATATAGGCTTATGCCATCCCAGCTGCAGAAATACTTGGGGATTTCATATTGATTCCAACGATTCTGTATCCTCTACTTTGAACTAATTAAGAGCTATTGTTGGAGGTGCTTATACTAAGGAGAGGTGAAAAGCCTTCTTCAGCCCTTTGTGTTATTGTTGAGGATATGCTAAAATTTAAAAGTGAGCATCTTTCTCTGATACTTTCTGCTTATTATTTGCTTTTTTTCTGATACTTAGCAGTCAGATTTCATGCACGCAAGTGCTTGCAAACACTAAGTGCTGAGCTGGCATGCTTACATTTTCAGACAGAACATGCAGATCAAACCGTGGGTCAGAGCAATACCATGTTATGTGTGCAGCTGCTCACACCTAACATTTGCAGATCAAACTTCAGATATGAAGTGTCATGAAAGCACTGGAGGCTCCTCACCATCAACCCATACAGGGAAAGAATTACACTATAAAATTGAGACTCATTTAAAGTAATGATCAAATCTGAGGAAATGGCAATCTGTATGTAGACACTGCATAAGCTGAAAAAGAAGCTAAATTCATCAGGTGAATAATCTGTTGCCAGTTATTCTCTCAACTCTAATATTCAGTTTTAAATATTTAGTTAGATTTCAACCTAGAATTTCACTTTTTATTTAACATCATGAGTGACTATATATATGTATGTATATATGACACGTCCTTTTCATTACATCTCCTTTTAATGCACTTTAATAATAACATGAATTGCCTGTCTCTATTATGGTAGATTTTTGGACACAGTGTTAGCCTCTTCTCAGTGGATTTTGGTAGTTGTCTGAGTACCTCTTTGATCTGAAAGTGACCCTGCCGTGTTGAAATGTGGACTTGGCTAACTTCATGGCAGGACTCTTGGAGAATTACAAGATGGCTGTAAAGATGTACTAACCCTTTTCAGGACCTAAATTAAGCTTTAAATCAAAGCTAACTAGAATGCCACCAAAGCTTTTCCATTAAGACTGGCTTACACACCCTTGCACTGTGATGCACAGAAAACATCATAAATTTTGGACCTGGACTGAAACCCTGAAGCTCTGTCTTTACTTTCAAAGTTTGTGAAATGTTTCTTCACTACCATTGAGCAATCCAGTATTTGTGTGAACTGGTTTTTGAGTGTGGAGGTAGATGCTGAACTAGAAGGCAGTTGGCACCAAACAATTATCACCAGAAACTGAATCTCAGCTCTAGTCCATCATTTTAGTTATCAGTGTGCAGGAAGTGCCATGCCACAATTTCAAGGCAAAAAAAAAATATACAAGCATTCAAGGGGTCACTTTCTGTTAGAATATGCTCTTCTTTATTACATACAGAGTACTATAGCTTGAGGACAGGCCATCACTGCCTGCTTCTTTACATAACATGTAATTAAAAGCAAGTATTTTTGTGGTTTGTAAAACAAATATGTGGAAAAAATAGATTATTCTTTTAATTTTTCTTTAGTCTGTGATATTCCTCACTGAAGGTAGTGGTGGGGAGCCACGCAAGCAATGAAGGGAGACATTTCTCTCATGAATATAAGATCTGCTTAGTCATAAATGGGTGCTTGAGAAGGGTGTGACAAGAGAGGAACTTTATTAGCAGCCTGGGGCAGTATCAGCATGTGACCTTTGGCACCAGATTGCAGTGGCTTTTCAGAATGAAACTGGACAAGGAGCCTAGCACAAAGCCTGAACTGGCGTTCACAGGGGAAATGAGAAGGAATTAGCCAGGCCCCATAATGAAATAGGTGGATAGGGCAGTTTACCTGAGTTCCCTGCTCCCAGAGGACAAGAGGGCTTGACTCATTCAGGAAGATGCTTATCAATAACGTCTCAGGTTGAGCTTGAATACAGAAGTTCCTGGAGCTCCATGCTCCCATTCAGAAATGCGGATGTTATAACATCATTGTGAAATACCATGATGAAATAGTCCATCACACTGCCAATGTTTGGCTTTAAAGCTAGGGCAGGAGAGGAAAGAATTGCTAACGCTCCAAGGAACAGCTTGTCAGCCTGTGGGCCTCACATGTGCCAGCTGGATTCAAGTTCAAGTCTGGATTTGATCCACTAATGAAACATCATCCTCCAAAAGCTACTGGCTGAAGGTGGCAAACCTCTGGAGACCTGAAGGGTTGATTGGAAAGTTGACTCTCTTAACTATATGCTCGTGTGTATGTCAGTTATGAAAATGAGTCAGATTTTCAAGTTTTCAATTAAAAAAGAAAACCAAACACCTTAGGAATAGCATTGGCAAATAGCTGCATTTTCCCCTCGCCACTGCCATCCCCATAGTGAAATGGAAACAGCTCTGTTGATGTGAACAGGCTCTAGGGTTTTAATCCAGTCTTAGCTTTGCCATGGCCAACGTTTTGCCCCCTGTGGCTCTTGCATTTAGTGAAATGTTTAAGAGTGGAAGAATGTGACATTTTAATAAAAAAGCTGAAGGAATCTATGAATTTTCTGAGAAGTCTGGGGTCAGTTCCTATGTGATGACAGTTCTGGGCTGATGCAGGCATAATACTTTTGCCTTCCAGCTGGTGGGAAAGAAGGATTTCCATTGAAGAGACATAGCTAAAAATCCATTACTCTGTCCCTAACGTAATACTGAAGTGTGTCTCAGCACCAAGCTGCTTTCTGAGTTAGGGCATAGAGGAAGAGTTTTCCCCTGCAACCCACAAGGCAGCCAAAGCTCCCATTAGGCAGCCTCCAGAAGATCCCTTCTACAGCAGACTTGCAAATGGATCCCCTCTTTTCACCCCCAGTTCTCCACTCTTTGCTCATATATATATTTAAACAATTATTGTTTAGAGCTCTGGGAAAGCTTAATCAGTTGCTTCTATCAGAACCTGCTCTATATGCTGAGCAACTTTCTACCACTATAGCAGTTTTTCAGCACTTCCTATTTCATTAGCATTCATTTTCTTTAGACACATGACACTCTACCCACTGAAATGTAGGCATCTGGGAACATAAACTTAAAAGCTGAGGTTTGCATCAGTGCTTGCCAGCCCACAGAATTTTATTACCTAACCTACCTTTACCTAAATCACAGAAAAATTACAAACCTTCTGATGCATGTAAAAAAACCCTGAAACAGAGTTAAACTGCAAGCTTGACTGATGCAAACTGATGTAAAGCATCACAATGGTGCACATCAGAGACAGATGTTTTCCCCACCTTAGTTGCATTTTTGTGGGGTGCACTACTGATTCGTTAAACACACTGCTTGTAAAAAGATTTGGGTCTGGAGTTCAAACTCAAATCTCCATGAGTAATTGGCGAGCTGATGGTATTATTCTCACAGGTGGAAATGGGTATTTCAAATTTTAGAGGCAGCACATCTGTTCTTTCAGCTAATTGGATATGAGTTCTGCAGGAATGACCACAATAGCAACCTCAGTGTCATAACTGAAGGGACATAAAACAACAGCATGAGGGATGCTAATGTCAAGGAGTTTGAAAATCTGAGCTGCAGATTCACACCAACTTGGTTGATGCTGGCTTCCACTCCCAGAAAGTCTGTGACAAGATCTGAGTGCCATATCCCCTCTTGCGCACAGGCGGAAATCACGTAGCCTGAACGTAAACCCCTCAGAAACCCTCTGAGATGTTAGTTTTACAATGTGCTTTGTTTCTCACATCTTGCCTTGATGAAATATAGGGAAATTCAAAGTGTACTGCCTGGTATCAGCTCCTTAGGACAGCAAGACAACCATCATACCTTTTACCTAAATGAAGTTATTAACTGAAAAACTGGCAGTTTGTCAATACTTTAATACACCTGCAGTGATCTCCCTGGCGTTTTATAGCACATGCTGGTTTTGATAATACAAAGTTCTTTTAATTATAACCCAGTTTTATTTACCTAACAAATTTTATGTCTATTCCTCTAAACTAACATATTCACACACAGACAACTCTCTGTTGGTACATTGCATAGAGTGTTTCAATTTTCTAATTGTTTCCATGTTCTTTTGTCCATATTTCTGTTGTTGTCCGATGTGACCCATTTAAGTCACTTATTCCAGTTCACAAAGGGAATGGTGGCTCCTATGAGCAGCTCTTCAGTGCTCTGTAGGAGAACACTACCTCTTTCACAGAGAGCTCTAAACTTGCTAAAACCCTGTGAATACTAATGAATATGTTAGCTGGTGCTATACTCAAGTTTGTGGTGGAAGTCTGAGCTCATTTCCTGTTTATTGTTGTATGGTCTCCAGAAGGAAAATGTATCCCCAAATTCTTTACATCTTAACTGCATCTTATCAGCAGGCCGGCACATGCTTAAGCTGTCATTTATTGTATTCAAATGTATTGTTATCTTGTTTCAAGTAAGTAGTCTTAGACCCAATGAACTAAACTTAACTGGCATTAGAACTTCTCCTTCAGGAGACTTCATTAGACACTTAAATCTATCTTAAATCTATTGCTATTCAGTACAGCAGAGATGTGTTAGCAAGGGATAAAACGAAGCACATACTCCTGTAAAAAGGAACTCTTTCCTGACCTGGTCTGACAAATTATCTTTTCAGGTGTTATTGTACCCTTGTATCAAATCCTGAATTTTGCACACAGCGTTACATCATTCTCAGGATAAGAAGATGACTTCTAAATCTCTTTTTAATTCTGTATCTGGAAAATGGCTTTATTAACCTCTAGTTACTAAATTATAACATATCTGATATGCTCTCTGGTCCCGCTTACTTTCAGTTGCTTTCCTGGAAAAGCATAATTAACTCTAAAGAAACTCAATGTGCTAGACGGACTGCTAGAAGATGGGTTTTAACTATTAATCTAATAGTTTCCAGACACCTGTATTGAAATCACTGTTTGTGACGTGTTTCTCATAAGGTAGCTCAGACATGACATGCAATATTAAAAAAAAATGTTGACACTTTTACCAAAATTTACTTCTACGAAGCATAGCCCCCAACCAGAGAGCTGTCCTTCTCCCAAGTCCTAAGCAATGCAGTGAAATCTGATTACCACAGCCATTCAAATCTATAGAACATGATCATATAACAAAACAACTAAACATAAAGTAGCTGATAGGAAACTGTGGAAGGATGTCCCATTACCTAAGGACTGTGGCATTCCTGTTACTGCATAACTGAAATGGCAGGGAAATTCAATTGCAATATGGTCAAACTAGTGCCCACTGGAAAATAAAAGCCATGACAACATCTACGAACAACTAAGATTAAGCAAGGGCAAATGACTTTTTCCTACTCAGAAGATACACTTTGGAGCCGCAGTGATTACCTCTCTAAAAATAGCTACTTATTGCTCAGCAGCAGCTGGGAAAGCAAGGAGAATTTTACGAATTATTAAGCAAAGCATAGAAAACAGAAGAGAAAATATTTATCCCACTGCGTAAACTGGTGGCATACCCATGTTCCAGGAGCTCTCTGAGTTTTTATCACCGATCTCAAAGGGACAAAAGTAGATGCCAGTGGAGTGTGTTGCAGCCCTGCATGCTGACTCTTATTTCAGACAGGCTTGTATGGACACATTGTTGGCAAACAGCTGCCCGACAGTGCCTGCAAATAGCAGTGAGCTCCGCTGGTCTGAAGTCTCATAAGACACCTCCAGTCAGTAGCTCAACAGCAACCTGCTTCAGTGTCTTGGAGATATTGGGCTTTTGTGCTAGGACAGCCTTTGAGTTTCCACAGGCCTCCTCAGAGCCTCCCCCTGGGCTGGACTTCTGCCTCTGAGGATGGCAGCAGCTCCCCTGCCTGCAATAGTTGAGTGGGAAATGGAGAGTCATGGCCTTGCACAGAAGCACAGTACCTTCCACAAGTTGCTCCAAGAGAGACAGCATCTATGCCTATGGATGCTGTAGAGCCATCAAATGACTTCTGGTCAGCTGTCTAGGGCCAAGGCTTCATCTTGCTCAGGGAGCCATAGAATCATAGAATTGCTAGGGTTGGAAAGGGCCTTAAGTTCATATTGTTCCAACCCTCCATTTTGAGCAGTAATGGAGATAGACCAGAAAACTCTGTAGGGTTGTTTAAATGTACTTGGTCTGGATACAAGGTCTGGCTAAGGAAGGTGTTTAGATTTTTGGTTTTGAGAAGCTGAGATGGTATAACATAATTCTTATGTTCTTTCCTGAGAGCTGGCCACTATGAGAGAGGAGATACTGTGTTAATTGGATTTGCTGTTTGATCTAGCATAGCAGTTCTCCTGCCTTTAGCAACAAAGGAGGAACCAGCTTCTTAGATTTCTGGTGCATGTTTATACAGCCCGTTGACATTTTCTTCACCATCCACTGTCTCATTATTTTGTTTCAGAAGGATAAGGCTGTGGTTACAGATACACAGGTATCTGTACATCTGGGATCAATCAGAAAGTTTATAGTGCTGTGTTGCATTGTGTGTGGCTGGTTCAGTCACCTGTGTCTAGACCCACTTCCCTTGTAAACTGATGAGAATCTTTCCAGTGGCATGAGGAAGCCTAGTTCTTTGGCCTGCTTCAAAACAGTGGGAGTTATTCCACCCATCTCAAGCGGAATAGGCCTGCAACCCCGAACTGAGGAATGATAGCAATGATGTTGTGAAGCTTAATTAATTGAAAGGAATTAATGGAAATGAATTTGAATGAAATGGGAGACAGAACTGCATATTATGATTATGTGGAAGAATCTTTTAGTTCAATGCTAAACTAAAAGGGTCTGAAATGTATTCATGATCCTGAAAAAAGCTGAAGGGTTAAAATGACCTAATTTGACATCAACTAATACACTCCAATATGCATTAAAGCAGGTAGATTATTTTTTAAACAGTACTATCCCACTAAGTGATGCACTTGTGCTCTGATAGACTGGTTAAAGCTGTAAATGTCATTGTTAAAATGAGTATCTTTAACAGCTAATATCTATTAAAATGAAGCACTTAGGCACCAGAAAAGACCATTTTAAACTGTTAGGTCCCTAAATTATTTTTGTACAGTCAAAATGAGACCCTTAGGGATTAGGTGGCACAGTGGGTTAACACATTACTCTTCTGGATGGAAGATTTACCATCATATCTTGCTTAAAAATACAAGTGAGCTGAGACTGCTCACTGTTCTTCAGGTGATCCACAATATGTGTTTCTAAAATATATTTTAATAAAATTGACTGTGATTTGTGAAGGAATAAGATGAAGACTTTGCCTGCTCATGCCATGCTATGAGTAAGGGTGTGTTAAGACTTGGGTTCACAATTTGGATTGTTTCTTCAATAAGCTGACAAAGGGATAAACCATTCCTTTTTATAGCTGTCTTGGACTGAGCTTCTGAGTTGACTGTGAATGGAGGGCAGATCATAACATATGGCATGGGATGTATGTGTTTATGTCTTCCTGAAAGTGTCTGAAGAATAATCTGCCTTTTGAAGCTCAGTCTATTCCCAAGGTCTTCCATGGACAAGATGTCATCATGCAGTTATTAGATTGACACACAGGGCTGCATGTCATCTTCTTGCTTTTGAAAAATTGTACATTTATCTTATAAAGCAAAGATGATACTTCTGCTTTCTTTCTTGTATCGTGTTAAACATCCATAGGTGAGATGCACAGTCCTGAACATTTGTTCTCCCACATCAATATGAAGGAATACTTTGTATATATTTCTTCCTTGAGTAATTTCTTAATTCATGGGGACCCAAAGAGCTTGCCCTGAGACACACCAACTGTTAATAACTTTAGGGAATGTTTCACTGTTGCTTTTATATATGGGTTGACCATAAACCCATAAACTATTCAGTGGATGCAATTCAATAAGTTTCAGGACCAATGGGACAAACCTCCATATTTTTGTGTGGTTGCCTTCACCTTTTGGTGTGTATATCAGGCTACTGCCAGTTTGTCTTTCAGTACAGATGGAGCATGTTACTAAAAATTGGTTTTTGCTTTATTTCCATAAAGAATTTTTTGTTTTCATGAACTCTTTGTTTTTAAAGGCAATCAGAAGAGTACTTACTTCGTTGAGCAGAACCTTAGCAAATTGTGGGTGTCAGAAGGCAGTGGTGTCCTGCTTTTTCCAGCAGCAGCTGTCTCTCTCAATGCTGCATGTGCATGTGTGCACATGTGCTAAGAAAGGTTATTCCCATTTTGGCGTGAAATGATCCATAATTTTCTTTTGTGCATCCTCCTCCCCAGGATTGTATGTTGGTGTCAGCAATGAGATAAATACATAACATCTTGACATGCAGCTTCAGATTTTAGAGACTTCCTAAGCTGCAAGGTTAGTTTGACTATGTTTGTTCCATAAAAATCTCATTAATAGCTTATTTTGAGCAATTGTGTGTGAGATGGTGGGTAACTTCTTTGTTGCATTCTGCCTAAGACTGGTGCAAAGTCTCTCTGCTGTTCACCGAATGTAAGTCTGCAGAATGAAGTGTCCAACCCTCTGCAATGACTCTCCATCAGAAAAAGCTACACAGCTGTATATAAAATAGGAAATTCCTGCTGTAGAGCCATGAAGTATATTCATAATTCTTACAGATTAACTTTAAGATGAAATATCAGTTAAATGGTTACTGTTTCACAGTAAAAATTAATTACTTCAGGGAAAAGTGACAAGGCATGGGGACAACTGATAGCGCTGTTGCCCTTTTCTCTGGCACCAGAAAGCTGGAGTGTAGAGTTTGTCAGGTTGTGTCTTTTGTACACACAGAAAAAGACAATTTTCTTCACAGAGTTAAATGTAACTGTCAGCATAGCAGTGGCATATCTGGGTATCTTCATACAGATGAACATAGTGATAGTGTATTACACTAATTTAAATTGTAAGAATAAATTATTTTCCCATAAATACCGCATCAAATGATACATTTAGACACCACTTGGCAGTATTTTAGAGCTCTGAATAACTGGCATCCCATATTGCAGTTTCTTTTAAGCACACATTTTAGTATGTCAGGGTAAGTTTTCTGGCTAATATAAAATTATTTGTATTTCACATTCTTAATTGATGCTTTTAATTACTCTTCATATACTTTAATAGTTTTCATATAGAAAATTGCTTGCTGTGCAGTAAGCCGAATCTCCAATCTGCAGCAAAACTTGCTTGAGTCAGGTTTTTGCCAGGCTCTGCGTACCAGCCCCAAATACTAAATTATGTTGGCACTCTTACAGTAATCAAGGGAATAATTGTGAAGGCAAAGTTTGTTGTAAGGAAACCAAATTAGGAGGGGAAAACAACATTGCTTAAGAGAAATATTTAGTATGAACTAATCTTTTTGGTCTTCGTCCTCCTACAGTAATGACTGTTTAAGCATGTGGTATAATTACTTAAAGCATAGTGCAGTTTATCCTGCATAGATTAGAATCCTACTTTATTAGAATGCTAAAAGGCCAGTCTTCAAAGAATAAGCAAATTAAAGCTCTGTCTTGCTGTTTACAGTGCTGGGGTCAGATCACTGCTATCTACCAGCTTTAATGCAAAGCAGCCATAAACCCCATTTACTTAGTTAAACAGTTAATGGCTATTTCAATCAACAGGGGTCTTTTCATTGCCTCTCACAGTCACTCATCAGGCTATTGCAGAGTCGGGTATCTCCCCTGTTCCAGTTCATGTTGATCACTAACAAATCCCCCTTGCTCTTCAGCAGGAACATGGCTGATCCTCCTGAAGCATCGCAGTACTGGGTGGGTGTCCAGTGAGAGTTCATGTTCCTTTATACCTTTTACATGGAGTTGATGCGGAAGGTACCCTCCAGAAACAGGAAAATAGAGGGCTGATAGCGTTTGAGTACTGTGGAGGGGCTTGACCTGGAACAAGTGCGTATTTTCATGACTGGCATCCTCTGTTTCTCCTTTCTCCACTAAGGTTCCCCACACCTCTTTTTCTGTGGCATATCATAGGTCTCCCTCCCTCTCCCTCCTGTTAACTCTCTGCTCCATGACAAATGATTTAGCACACCTATTTAAGGGGCAACAAGCTTTTTCAAAGTGTGTTCTTCCAGTGCACATAGGACTAACAGCTGCTGGTACCAGTGTGTGTGAAAAGTCCACCCAAGATTGCTAAAATCTGGGCTGTCTCAATGACATTTTTGCCAACTGCAGGAGTCAATCCGAGCTGGGAGACATCAGTGTCAGACCTTTCTGATTTTGTCCTAGAGGTTGTGATGGAGATGGGGGAAAGGTTCAACAGCTCCAGGTCTTAGAAACTAGAGATGTCATGAAAACGTTTGCTTGAATGTGTAGATAAATAAAAGTGCCCAAGGAGTTCAGAAAATCAAGGGGAAAAAAATGGTGTTGTTATAATTTTTTCAAATATAAGAATTTTAAAGGCAGTTTCATGTTTTTTGGCAGAATCTTGTGTGGCTATTTTGGACCATGTGTGGTTGGTAATGTTCCATTTTGGAAAATCCTCAAGTGTGTGGATGATTGTGAGGATTCATTTCAGCTATTATGGGAAAACCTGCCTGTGCAGGCTTTTTCATAGCACAGGTATTACCTCTTAGTCTTGGCCAGGCCAAATATACAATGAAAATGGCCTTTGTTTCTGTATTGCACTGCTTAAGCTTCCTGTCCAATCCAAAGAAGTACAGGAAAATAAACAAACAAAAAAGGGATCAAATTTAAATGCACAGCATGCTTGCAGCGTTGGGTCTGTTTTCTCTGTGTTGCACTTTTAAATGTAAAAAACATGCTTCCCACCCAGATGGGGGGTATAGCCAAGAGGGGAACCAAAGTGGGGATACTCTGCTTTCTATCTCTTACACAGATTTTATTGAATGTTTGTTCTTTCATTGTTGTTTTCTTTAGTCTAAAATAAAGATAAACTAGACAGAGAGAAAAGTGGCCAGGCGCCACTGCACAATTATAATTAATTCACTGTTAATGTTTCAGACATTGTTATAGCGTGCATTGGAATTGCTGGGGCAGGGTGAGATTAGTTTGAGCTATTCATGTACTTACTACAGGAGAGTCACATGAAATACCCACTCTAATTAATGTTTTCAAAACGAGCACCAAAGGGAATAGCATGACTTACCACTTACAGAAAAGTTGGTTTTATAATTCTGCTTCCCAAGTCCACACTGTGCTCTCACCTTGGAAGGTAAAGATATGAGCACATATCATGCCATGACCCCAGAGTACAAATGTGCATAGCCTATTCCTAAACACTGCTTCACCAGATTATACCGTCAGCTTGGAAAGAAGAATGTGACTAAGCTAAGACTCAAACCTGAATATCTGCAAATTTAGGAAAATTCATTATCTAATCTGGACTGCGGAAGCTGCAGAAGTCAAAGGCTTCACTTTGTCAAGAGCAAAAGGGCTCAAGAACCCAAAGACCAAGTGTTGCAGTGTTTTAAGCAAAACTATAGATGGGAAAGCTGGTCTTTGCACAAAGCCTGGAAATAGCCAGCATATATTAAATACAAGAGCACTTAATGTGCCTATAGACTATTTTAACAGCTAGAGGAATACAGTAGGTTTTGTACCTCCAAAAATATATCTGTTCATCATTTTTCCGCTGCCAGTATTTCCTGTGGGAGAAGAAAGCCATGAAACCTGTGATCAGAAATGTAATGATATGTGCTATTTATTATAAACTTTCTTAATTTTAACTAAGTCTTCCTGTGAGTATTGAGTCAGATTTTTCAGTCTGAGCTTCCAATATTATATATGTAGACTGTGTGGCTCTCCAATACTACACATTTAAGCTGTGTGTCTGAGGTATAAAATAGCCTTTTGTAGGTTCAGTCCGAATCCGGCTAAAAGTGTGCGTCTGCTGGCTAGTTTTTATCAGCCAGATACTGAGCTTCTTAGTGAGAAAGAAGTGATCAATGTGTAATTGAAACTCCTTTAAGCTCAGATTTTAGGAGAATTTATAACCTGCAAAAATGTTCTCATTGCAAATCCTTTTTTGTCTTTTCTTATAATCACCTTTAAGGAATGACCTGACCACCACTTCCAGAAGGAAGAAGGTTTGGGTTTTAAAGCCAAACAGAGCCTTATGTGTTTTGGCAATTTTGGGGTTATGGTGGGGGGATTGCCATTAAATATATTTCATTGTCAATCATCATTTATGCAAGGTGACAAAATCCACATTAAATTTCTGGTGAAACCTTGTCTGCTGTAGAACACTTTTAGCGTACTTATAAGCACTACATTTTTCATCATGGGTGTAACCTGAATATCCTAAGTTATGACCATCTGGTCTCCAGACAAGAACAGCCCATATGATCACACTGCAGCTTCCCTGGATCAGCTAATGCATCCATGCTGTGACTTAAAGAATGACACAGAAGTACTCTGCAAAAAGCCTTGAGCACCTCTAAGGGAACTTTCAGAAGAGGGGGGTACCCTTCCACAACTCCTTGCACAATGCACCCAGCAGGGCTAGTCAGTGTATCTGTTTATTCATTGGTGTTTGTTAATGGTAACTTTCATTTCATTTAGGATTTGATTTGTTTACGAACTAATAAATATGATTTATAAAAGTGCCTGTGGTTCACTAATTACTGCACATATGGCGTTTTCATTTTGTAAAACTGGCATTTGCTTTCTATTATGATTATGTCTCTGTTCACCAGTGCTAATTAGTTTGATTAGACAGATAACTTTAACCATTATTAGGACTAGATTAGGGGAACTTTGCATGCAGGGGAATGCAGGGAAGAAGGGTACAGCACCAATGAAGATAGGTCAGCAGCACAGAGTTTGTTCCCCATTAAATATTTTAAAATGACTTTTTGTTTTGTTTTCCACACAGAAGAACTGAGAAGCATTCACATTTAGCTACTTACAAAAATCCAATTACACACAGTTGTTTAGCATGAATTTGTTAATCAGAGTTAATCTTTCCAATGAATGCATAATTTGGAATCTGCCTCTAAAATGTTCGTTTAAGGATAAGCATATTACAGACAAATAAAATAAAAAATAAAATGAGATTCTCTTCTTTGGAACTGACTCTCAATATGGTGAAATATTGACTGGTTTGTGTTGATTGTCCTACATGCTGAAGGACAGAAGTAAAATTGGATAAAGACAAAGAAACACCACATGAAAACCAATGCCACCTGAGGTGAGCTGTGTTCTTCCTAAGTCCCTGAAAATTGTTGAATAGTGTCATCTGAAACTCTTCAGAAGAAAACAAAAAGAAAGAAAACCACCTATTTATTACCCATTCTGGGATAAAAATAGCTATCCAGGGCAGAAAAAAATTGATATTATTTTATTTCTTCAAATGGATTCTCTGTTCTAAAAAAGAGAGGAAACTTTTCCTTACCCATATGTTAGAAATTACCTTAGAGCACTAAGAAAGTAGGATGTGAAACACCTCGGCTCATACAGTAAGGAAAACAACTGTGATCCTTTGGAAATAGCCACTAAGTGGTAGACTTTATTCCACCCTTTCCCTCAGAAAGGAGACTAACTGGTACTCACATTAAGTAGCTGTGGGGATATTTGTTTCATTAAGATGGCCACTCATTTGACTTTGGATGATCACCCTATATTCATCTAATTTCTATGTAATTAATTGGTCTGGTATGAGAGTCAAAATAGTGCCTGTTACGGATTCATGGTTCTATTGGAGGCTCTTGGGTCTCTCCTCCTGTGTTAATGTGGCAATGTCATTTGTGAGTGGCCCTTTTACTTTTTGTCTTTTTCCATTTTCAAAGCAATTTGTAAAGGAACAGAAAAGTTCTTTCATGTCTAAAAGGAATTGTGGGAATATTGAAAAAGACATAAAACTGCTATTGAAGGGTGAACACATAGAAAAGCAGTAAACTAGATTGTTGCAGTATTTACTCTCTCCTTGGCTCTTCTTGAGGATACCTCCTGCCATGCCTTTCAAAGAAAACCCCAGACAATTTAAATGTCAAAGTCTCAAATTTCAACATGCATCATTATTGTTGGAAGCATTTGCTCCAGGAAAAGTTTCAAAATTGCCATTTCTGTATCTTAGAAGCATGTGAACAGGATGGCCAGATTCTGAGATACTATAAGTTGGCAGAGTTGCCTAATTTCAATGCAGTTATCCTGTTTTACACCAACTGAAAGTCTGGCCCTGGAGAATGAATATTTATGCTGTGCCTGAGAGGTTTGAAAACCCTTTTTTTAAGTGAGAATGAATAAAGAAAGGGCTGGGATATGCTCTGTGCTGATGAACCCAAAGCCAAATATGACCTTCCCTTGACCTTTTATGCATTTAAGTCGAAAAAGGCCATTCTGATACATTCCACTGGAGCTTAAAATGCCTATATTTCAATTCCAAAGGTCAAGCTCTTCTTTTTAGTATACTGTATGACCTATTCTTTGTCTCTTGCCCACTGATGTTGCCTGACTATGATTCTTATATCCCATTGACTGTTTGCTGTTTTTCTGGCTAATGCGAAACAGATAATTGAAATGATTTTAAGCTATGGATTTTAATGATTATATGGATTTTAATTATTATATGATTTTAAGCTAGGATTTTATGCTCCATCCCTGGCAGTGTTCAAGACCAGGTTGGATGAAGCCTTGGGTGATATGGTTTAGTGTGAGGTGTTCCTGCCCATGGCAGGGGGATTGGAACTAGATGATCTTAAGGTCCTTTCCAACCCTAACTATTCTATGATTCTATGATTCTGTGTGTCAGTTCTGATTCTGACTATGTCTCCTGTGTTTAGTGCAGCTTTGGTGGCTCCAAACTCATTAAGTCTTCAACAAATTTTAGATTACTGTGTTAACTATATCTTAATTAATGTATTCATCTTAAATTCTACTCAAGCCCTTTTGAAGGTTGGTTTGGGATCTTTTTTTATCACTGTGTCTATCTCTAATATCGCTGAATTCAGTTATTTTTCATCAACCCTTTTGTTTTCTTTTATGTGTTGAGGGCTTTGGATACAGTTTTTTGAAAGGCCCAAAGTGAAAGGGAGCTATCTCCAGGACATAATGCTTCATGCTTGTTTAAAGGCAAATCACCACATCTTCAGTGGATGTAAGCCCAGCCCCACTGGAATGAAGGAACAGGAGCTGGCACTTTCTCAAATCTCCCTGAAACTTTGCATCAGTGGAGCTATATCAATTCGAACAGTCCAGTCCAAAATAAGAAGGTGGTCGGAATGTTCCTGTGGCTAGTGAGGCACATACCTGCCTACCTTCCTCTGGACTCAAAACAGGCTCTATACTGAGTGGTTTCCAAGAACCAGAATAAATGCAGTCCTATCAAATGGGCTGACAGTCCTTCCATATAGTTTCTCTAGATAGAATCACAAAGTAATCATTGTCTGTAACAATGTCTCCAGTTAATTCATAGAATAATAATTTATAATAAAATCATTTTTATCAGACTATTTTTACCCTCTTCTCTTGAAGACCAAGTCAAACATATAGGAACTGTGGAACATTTTCACAAAGCTGGGGGAATGCTCCTACACAATAACATAACCAATCACAAGTATCTTTTTACAGATCTATTGTCATTTTGGTTAATTAACACAGCTTAGGGAATCCTTGGTGATGAATAATTTGCCAAGGGACATATCCTGACACCCATTTCCTGGACCAGATGCTCTTGTCCCACCTCTTGGCCATGTTTAGGTTTCCCTTCGGTGATCAGATGAGAAGGAACCCAGCCTAACTGCAAAGATAAGACCCAAACTCCTTCCAGTGTGGGGAGAATTGATAAAGAGCAGATCGATACATGATCCTCTTCAGTGGGCAGTGAGGCCCACAGTCTTAACAGTGGGACATCCCCTCCTTTTCTCCTGCTAGATTGTGAAATTTCTGTAGTGGAAAGAGTGTAACACTGCAATTATGTAGAAGAAACCAAACAGAAATATACACTGGGGGAAGAAGTATTTATATATGTATAGAACAAATGCAAAGCAGTGTGTTTTTCTCTAATTTCATTCTTGTAAGGGGCACCTGGTTTTGGTGACAGTTTCAACAAAGTGATACATATCCAGGATACCAATTCCAGCCTGAATTAGTAACATCTGGTAAAATTGAGAGCAACTGGAATCACTTGAAAGTGTCAGGCAGCATTAAGAATTGGCAATGCTACCAACTGCAATTATTATGAAGGCCTAAGTAGGCGAAATAGACCATGGAAACCACTTGGACAAACACAGCTACACACAACAGTTCATGTAAATAAGAGGAGTTCTGTTAAAATCAGTATAGTCATGATTACATATGCCATCTTTAGTACTTCTCTCTGTTTCAGCTATCTGTTCAGCTGTGAGATAAAACCTGACTAGCGTTACATTTGTACCTGCCGAGTAGGATTGAAAGGACTATTTGTAATCACAATTCATCCCCAGAACTCAGAGAGTAAACACCACTAAATCAACTGTATGCCCAGCTCTTGATGTCTCCATCACTGTATTTCCTCTTGAAGGATGCATCTGTTGACTATTCATTCTCTTCCCAGCTGCTGGAGCTCCAGAAGTGCCTGATGGCAGCAAGCAGCCTGAACTGCATCCCTGAGAATTTTGCATCTATTCTATTTCAGGTATTTCCCAGATATCTTGGACTCTGCTAGGACCTTGAATTGACCTGCTTTAGCTTTCCTGAAAGGACAGAAGAAAATGTAAGTGCTAATTATCTCTATTCTTAGTAGATGAGATTAATTTTACTTGGTATTGTGGCAGAAACATTGGCATAAGCACCACTGAAAGCTTGGTGGGAAACAGGTTAACCCTTTCTCTTACCATTGTTGCTCCCAGTGGAGATACCTGGTATAAAAATCGGGTTAAGCAATGTAAAGGTTTAATTGCCACAATCGTCACCAAACTCCTCTTCAATTTGGAAGAGGTTTGATGATTGAGTTGATGGTATGATTCAGGGAAGGAGCTTTCTTGTCCCTTGGATGAAGCAAGCTACTTTTCTCAACTTTGCCTTGGTCTTGTCTGAAGGAAGCTACTGTGTGTTTTAGTCATTCTTTAATTGAGGGTAGTAGTTTAACTTCTGCTATATTTTTCTTTAGAAAGGCAAAAGACTCCTTGGATTTATTTGTTATTACTTTATAGCAGCAGCCATAGTGTGTGAGATGCTTCCCAATCAGAAAGTAAACTTATGAAAGCAATTATGTGATGTTAAGCCTGCAACACCCAGGTTATGTGATATTAAGCCTGCAATACCCAGGCTGGACTCTGCAGTCCAAGGCTGGTCTTGAACACCAAAGTCCAGCCCTCACTCCTATGGTTTTGAGAAAGAAAAGCTCATAAGGCCATGACAGGCAGTTGATTCTGATAATGCAAAAGAAGAAAAAATACTTTATAAGTAATATCTCTGTAGGCATCATGGCAAAAGTGAAGCTAACAATGGATATGTATAAGAAGGTCAAAGTAGTGATAGGAATGTAGTTAAATCTGAATGTGAGGATGCAACATCCTTCTTTCCTCTGAATGACCTAAGACAAGAAAGTAGATGATATTTGGGGATTTAGAATTTTTTTGCCTTTCTGCTATGCTCTTATTCTGTGTATTATTTTTCCTTTTCTACCTTGAAGTTATTTTCCAGGCAATTTTCATTTTGCTCTTCACAAGTTGTGCTGCGTGCACTGAGTCATGGGCTTGTGTTTTTGGAAAGGTTGTCAGTCACAGCTATTCTCATGCAGCAATATGATTAGCTCCATTTTTTACTGTAAGGTATTAATTTAACCAAAGTTTGAACACAGTGAGGGAAAAAAAGAGATCAGTGGATGAACATGCCAGCATAAGAACAGAGATAGTGCATTGTATGAATGGTTGCCTTCCTTTGGGATTGTGAGAAAGGATGGGAAAGAAAAGAAACCCCACATGCAAGAGATGATCAGGCACTGACATGGGAATATGTTAATAACCCAGTCTCACCAGTGCCTGGGGAGGTTGTGAGCACAGGACCCTCCACAACCTGGTCAACTCAGAAACCTGGTCCTGTCATTCCCAGCCACACACAGTCTGCCTGAGGTCTCTTGTGCAGGCTCAAGCTTATGTCTGGTTTGGGGGGGGATGAGGGGGGTGTCGACAAGATGACTGGTTTGTGGGTGTCTCCCACAGTCTATCACACACATACTTGCAGTGGTGAGGACTGCTGGAAAGCAGAACAGGAGAGGTGGAACTGCTGGGTCGCTAAGTGAGCCAAGATTGCCATATCGCCATGTGTTTCAGTGCTGCCTTTTTCTTCCACTCTCTTTCCTGTACCTGAAATTTGACTGGTAATCGACCAACATGAGCTGAAAAAGTGGTGTCAGCCTGAGCTGTGAATTGACCTGCTTTTGTCAGTTTGTCACAGTTTTATTGCTGCTTTAGCACAATGCGTACAAGTCAAAGCCCAGCACTTCTGTCACCCAGATAAAAGCCTAGCAGGCTGATGTCCCCAGGAGCAGTTTCCATATGCGAAGAGGCCAGGGGTTCCCTTTCTCCTCACCAGCTAGTCCAAACTTCATATTTTCTTTCTAACCAAAGAACAACTTAGAGCCAAAACAATATTCAGGTGTATACCTCCGTGTTTCTCCACATCCCCACTACTGCCTGGAATTCATTTGCGGTGGTGTTCAATAAGATTTCCTGAGAACAAGACCAAACTGTGTCCTTTTCTAAAGGTGACCATGTTAGGCTCATCTCTTTGTAAATATTAAGTTTATTACAGGAACAATAGACTGGATTTTTTAAATCAAAGCTTTTCAAATGTGGGAGACAAGGAATAAGAGAGAATTCCAAAGCCTTTTATGAAAGACTCCTCTTAAAGCTAATTTAGCTTTCTGCACAGCAGCAGATATATCATACAGTTCACCCAAAAGCTAGCTGAAAGAATGTGTGTTTATACCTCTTATTTACACTGAGATTTCAAAATAAGCTTTTTGAACGGGCTCTGACATTTTATTTGGCTTCATTAAGCTAAGACTATTGCAATGTCAGACTGTCTTCTTAATTGATTATAACTTTGCCTTCCTCATATTGCAAAGCTTATGATGAGTGAATATATTGCCCAGTGCCTCTGCAGCTTGGTTGAAAATTTGGCTTAGAGTACCTTTTTCATATCTTTGTTTCTCACACAAATATCTTTGCTGTTGCTTCTGATAAATGAATCATTTCCAGCAGCTCAGGATGCTTGTAAATAGTCATGATCCAGCCAGCATGTCTGAGTGACCCTACAAATAGCAAACATGGGAATGCAGCTTAGCATACATAAGCAACCTTACAATAATAACTTAGCATTTGCAGTTCAGCAGGTGGGAACAATCTTTAGAACTAGACTGTAAATAAGCTGTTGAGAGTGTCATGGAACTAACAGATCTGAGTCACTTCAGAGTTTTCTTAGTTTTACACATGCAAATTCTCTTCGTTTAAATTAGTAGATACTATTCCCTAGGCTTGCAGACCTGTGTTATTTTTCATCAACAGCATCCAATCTGTTGCTAGACTTGTATTTCTGGAAGCTGTCCCTATCTCTCCAGCTCAGTTCCTAACTCTTACCATGCCTAAGTCATCTTGCACCTCAGTGCTTCTCCAGCTGCTCAGCTCAAATCATGAAATCTGTTTCCAAGCAATAGCCTCAACCCCTGAGAATCCTGAATAAGCCCTAGACATTATCAGCTTTATTCTTGGAAAAAGGTAAAGTAAAGCTCAGAGTGTGAGAGATTCTAAAAATGATGAAAATGTTATTGTTATTTCAAAATGTTATTCCCATATGTTCAGGGAACAGAGAGATGCTCAGGTTATGTAAGTGACTTTGCAAAAACACCTGCTTGAGTAGGTAGAGCACGGTGGAAACAGGGAATAAAAAGAAAGCATTTAGGTTCGAAAAATAATGCAATGCTAATTTGGTGGAAGGGCTGACAAAAGCAACGCGAACCTGCGAGGGAGGTGTTTCGGTGGCTGGTGCAGTGCCATCGGGGCTGGGGATAGACACCTAGTGGTGGGCAGGACTGCTTACAGAGGCCCGAGGGCTAGCTAGGGAAAGCTCTCCCTTCCAGGCTTTAAAGGCCAGACCTTCAGCCAAGGCAACCGTGCACAGCCTCATCCGCAGCGTGATTTACAGCCCTGTGGCCCTGCTGCAACACAACTCCCTTCTGGAAAGAGGGCAGAGGCACATTCCAGGCAGGCTCAGGAAAGTGGCAAGGAAATATTCTAATTGAAAATAACCAAACCAAACAAACAAATATATATATATATATTCTCCTCACCTGACCCTCAGTTATTCCCCATATTTTCTTCATGTTCACTGCAGTGTTGTCTGTCCTGTAGTGTTTGGAATATTTTTAACAATCTTAAACAGAGATTCAAGCTTATTTCCCAAAGTGTTAGGTTTGGGCAGAGGGTTGTTGTCACTGGGGGTGTCACCTGCCTGAAACATCACACCTTTAGCCACCCTCCCTGAAGGAATTCTTCAGCCTCCTTGATGACCCACAGTCTCCTGAGGACGTATGTAAAAAGGTTGCCGAGAATTAATACACCATATTTAGTAATAGAAAGTTCTTGATATCCTTTTAAGCCTCAACTGCCTGAATGCACTAGTCCAGGCGAGAAACAAGACTAAGCAATTATTGCCTGAAGTGTGGCAATTGTGTTTTAAATTGTGCCTTGCCTATAGCAAATCTTTAATTTCAGTTATAGGGAAAATGCTACCTCCCTCTCCCCCCACTTGCACCAAGCTGAGTATTTAAGCCGCCCTTCCTTGCACTTCTTTTTATCTATCTGTCTGTCTCTCTCAAAATAAAAAGCAGGACCCATCCAGTGAGATGCAGTGAAACAAGAAAATGCTCAGATATTTTAATACCCTGGAGCTACCTCTTGGCAGATAAAATGACTAAACTGAAATTTACAGCACATCTGATTTACCTGTTGTTTGTGTGACTCAAATACCTATGTTTAATTTTGTCTATGGATTGGAAAAAGTTAATTTCAAGCCTTGTTTCTCTTGCTAGCAGCAACAACCTTTTAAACGGAGTATTACTGGTGAACCATATAGAGCTGGTTAAAAAAAACTGCTTTTCAGTTCCACCATGCAGTTGTTCGGACGACAATTATGGCAGCTGAAGTTTAATCATAGTGTTTGATAGCTCATTTTCTCAATGTCAACACGAGGCACCGGTAAAAAAAATGAACTCTTTCATTTGATAAGCTGGCTCCAGAGCACTGGGCTCATTCAATAGGAAAACTCTTTCATAGGGCTGCAGCACGCATGGTTTTTCTCTTTCCCTTTTTTTCCCCCTTTCCTTTTTTCTCCTTCTTTTTTTTCCGGAAAGCCACCCAAGAAGAGATTAATCACGAGGGGGAAACTCAGCTTCACCCTCTAGCTGCAGGTCGCAATTTTTATTTGTATGGAATTGGCTTTTGGAAAGCTGAAGGCTGCCTGAGGGCAGGGACCTGATATAAGAAGAACCTGAGAATGAAGCAGCAGGGATTGATTAGCCTACTTCATATCCCACACTCCATAAGCACACTCCAACCGCAATCTAACACACCGCTGAGCTGAATAGACAAGAGAAATTGGATTCCTTCCTAATATTTAACCTTCAAGTCAGCTCCAACAGTTGTTGATATGTTGTTCTACCAGCAAGTAACAGTAGCTTTTTTATTCCAGCACCCACCCACACACATATATATACAATTTTATAAGTTATACGATATATATTTACATATTTTCCATTTTCTGTCTGTTTCAGAGCATGGTTTACCTAATCCATTTCAGTAAAAGTTTCAGGGAAGAACAACTGACCAAACAATTATGCATAAAATTGTAGTGAGGGAAGGGAGGGAAAGAGAAATAGAAAGTAGGAAAAGCTCATTGTCTGTTTCATGCCTTTCAAGGTCTTTTTCACACAGTCATTTTTATTTTACCTGTAATTTTCCCAGTTCATTAATTGTTGGAATTGTCTGGATTGTATCTAGTCATACGGATGCTGCTGGCGCTGACACTGTAAAAGTTTCATTTTAGATTTTTATATGTAAATCAGAGGTGCATTTTGGGAAATGTTTGCTTTTATTGGAGTTTGCTAAACAGACAGATGCGTGATGAGGGCTGGTCTGTGAAACCTGGACCATTCAGTACAGCACAAGGGACCCATGAGTCTCCCCAGTACAAGGCACCCTCAAGGGAGGAGCAGCCAATTGCTGCTGGGAGCCCTGGCAGCAGATGGGTAGGGATACTGCTCCTGCACTAGGGTTGGTGGGCAGGAGGGCACTCCTTTGCCCTGGTAAAATCCCTCCAAAGAGCTCCCCTTTCAACCCTGAGAGAAAGGCCAGAAGATGATGGAGATGATGCAGAATGATCAGAAAATGATGATTACAGCAGGACGTGTGCACGTGGGGTGTCAGAGAAGGGATCTGCCCTTGCAGCTTGCCAATGGAGACAGGTTTTGTTTAGGAAAGGCTGGTTCTGGGGAACAAAAGCCCCCCTTTGTTAACCTCATGGACAGTCCCTAGCAAGCTCCTGGGATCACTATCAAGGCTGCCTGCAGTCTTGCTGAACCCCCCCAGGCTACCTGAGCAGCTGGCACTTTGTCTTGGTGTTGGGGTGTGGAGCTGTATGTATCCTTGGGCTCACCAAGCTCCCCATGGCTTCCTGCCACCCAGCTGGTGGGCTATGAGCTGCCTTGGCTCCCTAGTCCCTGTGAGGTCTGGGCTGCCACCCTCTCTCTGCCACAATCCTCATGTGCTCCTGTGTATGTGTCAATGTGTGTGACACACTCTCCCTGGGGTTCTTTGAAGAGGAATTTTCTAAAAATTCCCATCCAAGAGAAAATTCACATTTCTGACTCTTGTTTCACATTTGGAATAAATGAAAATATGAGAATTTGAGATTTTTCCCAAAATGGTAATTTGATTCATGTTTAGCTGCACAACTTTTGTTCTCTTTGAGAAACTGAAGTACTCTGCAGTGCCTCTTGAGGTTGCCACTTGCTCTGTTTTAACTATGGGGCTCCCTTTGCTTCTGGCTGCCACGCCAAAGCCAGGCTGAGCACCTCACCAGTGTGCCCGGTGTCCTACCATACACTGTCACTTATTGCAGGGCAGTCCTTGCAGGCTAGCTCAAGCATTCCTGCAGGATGCTGTGCTGTACCTTGTCAGGTCTGGTCAAAGAGGCTAACAGTGGCATGGCTGCTTTCTAATACCGACTTTTTTAGGTGAAGTGGAGGGCAGCTGTGCTGAGTAGCACTGTGTTTCAATTAAAATGGGAGCTAGGGGGAAAGCAGTGGCAGTAGAAAGGACTCTTCAGTCTTCCGCTTGTTGTCACAGGTGTGTAGTCATACGGGGGGAAGCTTTGGCTTGGCCATCCTATTTTACTTCCATGTCAAGGGAGCATACCAAGTTCTTTGCTCTTTGGAGAAAGGAGTAGTGAGAAATAATTGTGAAGCCTTCTCATATGACACACCATATAACTGGGCAAGGTCTTCTAGAATTAGGCAATATCATTCTGCAACTTGCAGTGAAAAGAAATGGTGCCTTAATATGTACAGTCTATTGGGAGAGTATGCTGCTAAAACAGCTCCTGCTGCACGGAAAGTGAAATTTTCATGTAAACATCCTCAAATATTTTTATGACCTATCAGATTGAGTTTTGTAAGTCAATGTATGGGTGAATACACAAAGTTTCCCTCTTTGTTTGCATATCCTGCCTCTACTGAGTTTTAAATGTTCATGCTATGTGAACAAAATCCAACTCTACATCTGTTTAGGCATATGTAGGCAGCTTCATCTCCAAGATTCTTTTTTCATGTCTATTAGAGCTCTATAGCTTTGTGAAAATGAGCTCACAAGTCCTTAGCTAGCTTTACTGTATCCTAATTCTAATTGTTAATTTCCCATACAGACTTGGGATCCTCTGGATTTCTTGCCATTTCATGTTCAAATAGGACAGAAGAAAACCTAAAACCATCCCCCCACTAACCAAGCAGATACACACAACCCCTTTTCCACCAGTGATGGCCCAGAGGATAATGATGCCCGTGCACCTCTGAGCACAGTGATGTGATTTTTCAACCTGTGGATCTAAGACTTCAATTCACAGCATAAAGCCACACCCTGGAAAAAAAACCTAGTAGGAAAGTGTGCTCGTAAGAGCTATTGTGAAACATAGGTTGCCATTAATGAACCTGCTAGCTCTCTACCAGCTTCTGTAGCTTCTCAGGGGATCCTGTATAAATCCTACAGGCCTCTCACAGGACAGCATTTCCTTCAGTGTGATTTTAGCATTTAGCCTACAAAATCTATCAATCTGTCTATCCCAAGTGTCTGTCCCAGGTCTTACCTCTCTACAGTTTGAACTGATGCTGTAACACAAGATTTTACCTTCATTTCTTTTACCTCTGGTATGGACAGAATGGAGCTATTACACAAGGCCAGGACTTGCTCACCAATTTGATTATTTCTGTTACTGATTAGGGAAGAAAAGGAGTGCAGGAAATAGAAAATGGTTTTGTTTTAAAGTATTTCTGTGATGCAGCATTTGACAAGTGACAGAGCACTAGAGCCTTCATGATGGAAAATAGGGATTTAGCAGCCTCAAAAAATTTGTGGCAACAAGAAGATTTCGATCAAGATGTTTGAAAAATGATCATTGTGTTTCATTTTTATAAGGTTGAAGTGCTTTCCTGGGATATAAGGGGGTCGTCTAAAATGAAGCTCTTTCGCCTAAAAAGAAGCACTGGGACTATAGCCTAAAAAGTTACTTTGATATTGTTAGATATTTTCATTTGTTGGATTTTCTGCTTTGCCTGAAATTTTGACTGTTTGTTCTGATGTGGGACTTTCCTGAGGAATTAAAGCTGTGCCTTTGATCAGCTCCAATGATACGGGTTGTGATTCACAGGGGCACTGATGGCAATAAACAAAGTAATTCCCTTTCCTGTGCATTGGAAGAAGCTTTACCATTGCATTGGCTTTTTAAATGCACTTATTCTCTTCGTGTGTACGTATATATTTCATATGTTACTGTGTCTCTGGCTTGATTCTGCACGTTCATAACAGTCTGTTGCTACTAATGACTCCCTGTGCTGTGTTAGCTATACCTGCCAAGTAATTCAGGATCCTTCCCCTATGAGCGGATATACATGATGGCAAGTACCTAAGACTGCAGGTTATAATAAAACCTGTTTTATTAAGCTGAAATATAAATATGTGTTTGTGTGGCCTATTCCAATCCACTGGCAACTGGGGGGAGCAAGAGCACTACATGGGGGCAGTGAAAAGAGAGTTCCTTCTGAAGTGCTTGAGAGACATTTTAAACATCTCTCCCTTGTGATATATATTGCTATTGAGGGGCTGGTTGCAAATTTTGTGACTAGTAGTCTCCTCTGTTATTTCTAAGCATAACGAACACTATGACAAATGTAAATAGCATTTCAGTAACACAAGTTTCAAGTTTATATTGAAAGGGAGCAAGGCCCTCAGTACATCATAGCTCTTGCTAGGCTGTGTGTTGTTAAACCTCATTTGAGACCTTGCGTATACCAAAGAGTTTAGAACCCAGAGGGATGAAAAGGATTTCTATCTTCATATTTACAAATGAGAAACTGAGGCAAACAAGTAATGAAATGCCATGTACAGATTCCATGGAGACATTGTAATAGAGCTGGAAAATGTATTGTCATATAGTATTATTGCTGGTAGAATAATTTTTAGCATTGCAAGAGGTTTGGGTTGTGTATGTGGTCAGAGCTGTGTGTTTGTGTGGAGGCTACTGGTTATTGTTAGGCTTTACAGGCAGAGAATGCCAGTATAAGGATTGGTATGAGAGTTAGAGATGATGTTTGGTTTTTGATTGGCCAGATTGGTAGGGCAATGTATATGGACAACACTATCCTGCCTAAGCATAGTAGGGTAGAGATTAGGTGGGTCTGGCGGAAGGCCAGCCCTAAGTTTCTTAGGGTTAAAGCTGAGTAGAAGCTTAGGTGTAAGAGAGACATAAAGTCATAGGATAGGCTATGATTTGTTGAGTCGAAATCAACTGTCTTGCTTAGACTAACTTTCTTATTCTGCTCATTCTAGCACTCCTTGCGTTCATTTATAGATTAGGCCTAGGGTTAGTAGGAGAATGATGGTAAACATCTCTTCCTGTCAAAGAGATGTGTTGCTTCCCTGACCTTACTGCTAAGGGAATCTTACATGAGAAGGGTAGCGCCTTTCAAGAGTGGGATGCCAGACTCTATATCTTTTTCCCAAAATAAATATGTTCATGCCACTTAGAAGCTCACCAGTAATCAGGAAATATTGTTTTCCAAAGGGACAAGGTGCAGGTCACAGTGCTACATGTCTGCATGGTGTAGCCAGTGATGGGGACCACGTATGAGAGGAGAGGGTGGGCAGGTGGCAGCTCCAGCACTTTGCAGAGCCCCTTTTTGGTACTAAGAATCCCCTGTGCCGTCACCACTGAGCACTGGTCACAACTCACCCGTCTGCTGTTTCCAGTGCTGCTCACCCCTGTTTTAAGCCATGCTATCACTGCTAGCAAGCAGGGGAATGGTTTTATTCCCAGTATTGCTTGAATCAAGCACAGTTAATGATCTCTCTGAAAAAAAAATTTATAAAAGCAGACTTAGGCTGAATTTACCACAGGAAGAAATAAGAATAAATGCAAGTGGAACAGAAATGAAAAATGTGCAAGAAATAAAGTAATAACAGTTACATGAAATGACAAAAATCCAGGTTTAGCTGAAGGAAACCTTATCAGAAACAGCATTTGAGTGTTGGCCATAATCTTATCAACACGGAGACCCTAATGCTGGCCCCATCCTCATAGGGTGGCTGAAGCCTGCTGGACACAGGCTACAGCTTGGCCAGAGCAGATTCTCTGTTGGTAATAAAATGCTCTACAAAGTAATTCAGTAATTGTGACTCAATTTGTGACTTTGCAAAAATTGCCACTCTCTCCTGGGGTTGAAACTAACTTGAGAGGATCTAAGCTGCATGTTGGTAAAGCCGCTTCTCTGGCAAAGCCATAGCTATGAAGGAAAAGAGAAGTAGTAAATAATGAGGTATATTCTGTGTAAAGCAGGAGAATTCTCCAGGTGCATTGGTAAGAGCATGTTTTATTAGACATGATTATTGTCTGTGCTGTTTATTCAATCACAGCATCATCTCCATCCTCCTTTTCCTCAGCTTCTCTGCAGTCATTGCTACTTCAAATCATGTTCAATAGAAATAGATATATGTTTATTCCCATATTTATATCCTGACCCAAAAAGTAAGTTTTATGTCATCTGTGTTGATTTGATGTTGTTCAATGTATTATACTAAAATTTAGATTTAGCCAACACTAAATGTACCAACTTTAACCACTCTAGTGGTTTTGTTCAGTCATATGTCTGTCATTCATGCTGACCCAACCATGTGCTCTTCTGGCTGGCATAGTGGCAGCTATGGCCTGTCTGCTACACACCTTACCAGAGAATGCAACCTGTCCTCTTTTTTCTTTCCTTACATCCACTGCTTCCTTCTTTCTTTTGGGTTCTGTGCCTGTTTTGAACCTCTGGGTGGAATCCTTTCTTCAATGGTTCTTCTTCCTTATGGGACCCATTGGTCTTCTCCATCTTTCACAAGTTACTGTTCATTTCTCAGTTCCTCTTACCTTTTTCCTATTCTTTTAGCACTCACCTATTTATGCATGCTCCACCCCTGCACTTTTCACACAAACATCTATCAAGGATTATGCACAGTACTTGACCCGCAACATCTTTAGTTAGTTTGAATTCAACAGTTCTTCCTAACAAAAGCAATCTCAAAACATTTACTGTTTTTTTCACACTGGTTTCTCTTTTTTATGTTCTCTTGCCAAGACACATCTTCCTGACTCCCTCTATTTCTTTGCACCTCTCTCCTATCAAATTAGTGCATCTTTCCCCCTTGAGATTACCAGTTTCTCTGTGTCCACTCATTCTACCTGAGCTCTGGTTACTGATGAAATCTGCAAGTAAACTGTGTTGGACTACAGGACATTTATTTTATCAGACACACGGATTGTGTTCCTCTGCATGTTATACTTAAAAATGTAACCCCATTCTACTTAAGAGGTCTTTAGACACTGTGCCAAATAGTGACTACATTACATTACAATTACACATCCACACTTTGAAAAAAATGCTGCTTCTGTTGTGACACTGTTTTCATCCACTCTAATGGGTTTTATTCCCTAGGAAAGTAAAAGATCAGACTGTTTCTATTAACCTTGTTCTCCTAAATGTGTGAGTAGTTAAATTTTAGGTCATTCTATTGATTCACAAGGCAGTAAGTAAATCCCATGGTTGGTAAGTATCCGCCAGTTGACTAGGCTTTATCCAATTCCATCTTGTGCCTGTAGCAGCATATTTCCATTGCAGTAAGCTTATGGGTGCAAATGATCACATCTGCATCTTGATTTATTCCTTCCTAGTTGGAAATATGCAGTGTCAAGTATTCAGTGAATTTTGCTAGGTCCTAATGAGGATTCAGTGTAACAGGATTTTCTCCAGCTTCAGTTCTTGTAGAAAAGTTTTTCTGCATATCTGTCTTTTCAAATCAAAAAAGATACAGTGTGCTGGCATATATTTTAGTTTCAATAAAATTTCAGGCTATGCTAAAGAAAAAGAGAACTGTGTCCTACCACTTATAACACTGTGGTATTGACAAGAGGTAGAAATAGATGGTTGGGCAACTGAGGACTAACTCCTGGGTCTGGCTGAGAAGATGGGAAGAAAGGTTTTTAAGGCCTGTTAACTCTCCTGAACCATAAGATCAGTGAAAAACAAAGGCTCAGTAGCAGAATTTAGGGCTCAAAAAAGCTGCCCTGAATTGCTCAACATACCACTGCCTGCACATTTAAGTGGTTTGCTAGTCTAGCATTGCTAGAACATACTGTTTTCTTCCCTAAATATTTTCTTTTCTGACTTGGAGAGCAAATGGATAGCACACTTTATTATGGCATTGAAAGACTCTGTCTAGACTGATAGGAACCACAGCAGCCTTCATGGATAACAGTGATTTTTTGTGATGGTAGAGTGTCTGTCCCTGACTGCATTATTCACTCATCCAGGAGTTTGTCAGTCTAGGTGTTTCAGAACTGGTCCTACTGCTTGTTTAAGAGTGAGGTGCCAAGATGTGCAGTTGCTGTTATGAAAAGATATCCACTTATAGCTGAGTTAAAATCAGATTGTCACTGATTTGAAATTCTGATATCACTGCCCATCCTACTAAAATGTAATAATAGTTCCTGTAAAGTTAGTAATCCTCGTGCTTATGCAGTGTTATGTAGTAATACTCTGACCAGTGTAAGCACGGAGATTTGGTTATTATGTAGAAGAGTTATAATAAGGAATATGACTGCAAAAGCAAAGCAGTCAGTTGAAATTGGTCTATAATTAAATGCTTAGAAAATTCCGTGCTTAGCTCATTTTAAAATCAAGTGCTTCTCTGTAGCAATTTCCTTTCTTTAATTACAATTTCCTGTCTAGTTTGACATTTACAATGCAATCTTGGGGGACATGTTTGTGATTTATTATTCTTGCTCCTATCAGGATATCACTCAGCAGAAATGAGTTTATAAAACAAGAGCTCAAATTATTATGGCCTTTGACCAATAAAGCTGGCTCATAATTTCAGGCCTGAGAAAAGATTAACATTTTCGACAATCAAATGCAGAATTACCAGTGGGGGACAATTTTGAAAACTATTTCAATTTTCTGAAACATTGTACATTTTTAATAAGGAATATATAGCTGGCTATATATTGCAGCACAGGCTTAAGAGTAGAAAGAGCAATAGTGAATTGTAAAACAAACCTGAAAGGAAGACTTTAACGTCTAACATTGTTTAGCCCCTTCTGAATGAAATTGAAACTGCTAAATCAACATTACTTGAAAATTACCTAATGGAAGAGATATAAAAGCTCAGATAAGTTCACAGCAATGCACTCTCCCTTTTCTTTAGCATTCCTGACTCCACTTGCTAATTCACCCAGAGGAGCAGGGGGAAATTCTTCTGCTTGTTTCTTTTATTTTCAAATCTTACTGAACAAATTTCCTTCTTGGTTCTCATTTTTCTGTTGGGGTTTCTCATTTAGAGAAACAGATGCCCCTATTACATTATCTCTTCTGCTGTCACTGATTTTCCAATGACTTTCTTTGTCCTTGATTCAGGAAAATGTCATTGTTCAGGACAACACAGAAGTCAAAATGAATTCTCCATGACTTATGCACATGTTTGAAATTAAATGTGAACTTGTCTGTAACACAAAATAGGCATCCTGCCTTGTTTTTTTGTGAAGAGTGGGTTCTTGAAATCTCTATCCAAAGTGGTAGGTGTGTTTAGTGCTAATTTGATGTAACGTCAAAATGGATGGCCTATAAAATTGCATTGAAGGAGAGAGAAATGATATTGGCAGGGAAGAAGATCTGTATCTTTGGAGATCTTTAAAACAGCTCGTGTACACATTGCTGGGAGGTGCAAATGCTTAGCACCTCTCAAAGTCAGGCTGCTTTTATTTAAATGCCAGCATATAGAGTTAAGAGCCTATTTTTAAGTGCTGTGAATTAAAATCATTATTTAAAAGTATCTGTCCTCCCTCATGCCCAAGGAGATGAGAAAACATGGTATTAGTTACATCATTTTAGTAAGGTGAATGTGAGAAAGTGGCATGGCTCTGACTCGAAGCTGTTCCCTGGTTAATGACAGGGTCCGAAAACCTGCCACAGCTTTCCAGGCCAACTGGTCCCCAGCTCAGCTGCCTGCACTCTTCTTAGTTACAAGCACAAAAAATCTCTTTCCTTCCAAAGCATTCCCAGAGCCTAGTATTTTACTTCAGTCACAGGTTAATGTAAATGCTCAAACATCTCTCTCCAGGGCTCCTGTCTCTGGTTTGATGTAGTATTCAATGTGGTGAGGAAGTAGTATGGAAATTGGATACACCTATGAAGGGATGGCACTGCTGCCCTGAGTAGGGTCTGTGTGAGACCTTTCAGGAATGAGGGGCTGCTGTCATCCCAGAGACAAGGCTCAAGGCAAGTCCATGAGCCAGTTTAAATGTATAGCTCAGAGGTAGAGAAGAGGAAGGATGAATCTGCAGGAGTGCACATACTTGCTTGGAAAAAGACCTCAGCAGTTCTCAAAAGTAACATGGTGCTAGAAGGAAGAGGAGGAAAGTTGAGTGGGTAATGAGACTGGCATATCTTTCATCATGCAATGTTCAAAACAGATTTGAATGTTTATGGCTGGATATGTTTAACTTTGGACTGTGACCGTTAATGGTGACTAGAGAGACATTTTCTGCAGGTTCTTCCATTGCTTAATTATTTTTCTTAGAGTTACCTTTGGCGAGAGAGAAGTTTATTAACCTGTATCTCTGCAGCTTGATCTTGGGATAGAAGATAACCAAGAATGGCATTACTTCTAGTCTGGAAAGGCACATGTTACATTATGAACTCAAATATCTTCTAGCTGTACAAAGGCTTTATGCAATCATTACACTGCAGCATTTAAATGGGAGCTGCACATGTCAGTACACATCCACTAGAATTCTCCATTCAGTCAAAATCGAGACATAAGAGGTATGTCACCTCCCATGAGACACTGGTGAGGAGGCCAGTACTGGCAGTTCAGCCTTTTAAGTTCAGGCTTTTAAGTACTTCTAAACTTCCCTAAACCTCTAGAAAAGTTTTCCCTATTGAGTAGGATCCAGTTCTAATTTGGGTTAAATTCCAACATTGGAAGAATTAAATCACGTTTCCAAAATCATCTCCCTTTTCTTTGGGGATTATGATACTCTAATTCTGGGCTGAGCAAACTTCCACATGAAAGAAAAATACACTTATGAGACAAGGCTTCTCAGCTGACGTGAATCAGCAGAGCTTCACTGGTGTAAATGAAATCATGCTGGTTTATACATGCTGATTACTTGGCCCTTAACCTAACGAAATTTTCCCAGAGCTGTGTGTTTTGACTCTGTTAAATCTTTCAATCCACATATGGATAATATATATGTATTTTACTTATGCACAGATGTTTTAGTCCCTGGACAGAAACAGTCATGCGGGTGCTGGCAGAATTCCTCTGTGCTAATGTTATTCTTTTAAAAATCATGCAAGTTACCATTTCAGGCATAGCCAGTGACAAATGCAGCACAACTTTGCTTGGAAACATACTACAGGCAGAGAGAAAGAGGAAAAGCATTTTGATGAATGATAATTCCCCCTTGGCATCACCTCTGTAGGAAGCCTGCCATAGATAAATGTGTAATAATTCTGTTGTCCTTAGCCACAACTGGCAATTCTGTGGTCATAGCAAACTCTTCTACTTGACTTCACTGCAGCTGTAGGCTTCCTGATAGACTGAAATAACAAATATTTGCAGGCTTCTCTTCCATTCTTACCAGCTACCCCTTATGTAGCATCTAAAATTTCTGCTGCAGGAAAAGAAATGGTACAAGTATCTCAAGCTATCAATTCTTTTTTGGTATCAATGTTCCCTTGTCTGTCGACAACAAATGTAAAAACAATCTGGTTGGAAAGCAAATGTTCTGCTGTTGTTTTAACCTTAGCCTAGGATGCCTTCAGACACTGTGATATCATTAGGAGAACAAGCTTTTTAACATCAGGTATTAAAAAATCCTTTCCTAAATTATTTATTTATGTACTTAGAATCATAGAATCATAGCATAGTTAGGGTTGGAAAGGACCTTAAGATCATCTAGTTCCAATCCCCCTGCCATGGGCAGGGACACCTCACACTAAACCATATCACCCAAGGCTTCATCCAACCTGGTCTTGAACACTGCCAGGGATGGAGCATTCACAACCTCCCTGGGCAACCCATTCCAGTGCCTCACCATCCTAACAGTAAAGAATTTCTTCTTTATATCCAGTCTAAACCTCTGCTGTTTAAGTTTCAACCCGTTACCCCTTGTCCTGTCACCACAGTCCCTAATGAATAGTCCCTCTCCAGCATCCCTGTAGGCCCCCTTCAGATACTGGAAGGCTGCTATGCTTATTTGTATATAGCCTTTTTTTCCCAGCATATGAAGCATCCAGCACTCCTCACTGTTTTCACCTGGACCTTTTGGATTAGACTTCCTCTCCCAAGTAGTGCTTTATAAACTTACATGGAAGTGCATACTGTGATCTAAAGAACTTAGGCTTTGTGTTAGCAGTGGACCAAGTCATGTTGTTTAGCTTGACCACAGAACTGACTAATTTTAACTCATGAAAGGGAATCAAAGTATTATCAAGCATTATCCTTGGAGAGTGTCTTTTGGGTGTGAGCCCAAATACAGAGATCTTTTCTCCCACAGGTCACACATGGAGTGTATCTCTTCTGACTCTCCTTAAAATCCATGGGGGTTCTGTCATTAAGTCAACAATAAGCCCACAGTTTATTATTTGTAAAGTATTTCTTATTTGTTCAACCTGAGCACTGCTTTTGGTGTTGTCTAGATAAGCAGAAAGTTCAGGAGAGAACGTGATTCCAGTCTCCAAAGTCTCTTCCATGGGTGCAATTCCAACAGATTCTGATATACACCAGTTGGAGTTCAGAACTAGGCTCATCATCCTTTCTCCTATGTTTTGACTCTGCTCAGCTATGAATAAGTGCAGGAAAGAGTGCAAACAGCAGCACTATTGGCCTGTGAATTTTTGCACGTTTTGCTATTTCCTAATGTTTGTTTGGATTTCACATACTCCCTAGGCAAAATTAATTGCCTGCACATTTCTGAACATTTAGTCCAATGACTTCTTTCTCTATTTCCTGGACTATGTATGCTTTTGGCTGCCAAAAATAACTTCAGGAGACAGGTTACATGGAAGCTGGGATTATCCATGGAAAGTAATAGAAGTACTCTCATGCACGAAGAATGAGCAGGCTGCCGATTGTAATATGTTTAAAGGGTCAACAGAAATCTATAAGTGGTCAAGAAACAAGACAAACATCGGCCACCAGTCTGATGGGAAAAGCAACATCCATTAAGTCCATTAAATTTAACATTGAAATCGATGTTTAAACCACAAGAAGTAATTAGTGTAATTCATATTACAGACCTTTGGATTTCTGAAACCAGGTTTAATTATATTGAAAAATGACAGCTTCATTTTCCCTCTATGGGTAGGTTACTACCATGTTCCCGATACTTTTATTAGGACTGGGTGCCAGTATCAGGTTTTTAATGACATTAAGCAAAGTAGTGTTTCAGCCATTTGAGGAACAATAAATCAGGTTAGATTCTTTTTGAATGGAGACAACACAGATCAAGTGGCTTTTAAATCATTTTCCTTTATCACTGTGAACTGGAGCTGTTCACTTGAAACAGCAGCCCATGGGGGAAAAAAAAATTGTAGTGATATTTGGATTCCCTGGCTCCCTTTCCCTGCATCAATGGACAATTCATGAGCTACTGCTAAGCTCCGGAAAGGTATCTCTATAATCCTTTGCCAGTACAAACTCCACATAACTTTTACGAGGTCTTTCATTAGCAGTCTCAGATTTGAAGAAAGGTGAAGTGATACTGCATTTTCTGAACTTAAAAACTTTTAGTGTTGACAAGGATAGTAAATGTGTCCATGAGGATGCACACACAAAATGTTAATTTTCAAAGTATTTTCATGCTGGTTTTGAGGAATGTAAAATATTTGTCTTATTTCTGTCTTACTGATGTGCTTCCACACTCTTGTTTCTTCTTTCTTAAGCCACATTCCTTTGCTGCTTCTGTTTAATTAGGATCTTTTCTTCATGGGCTAAATTTTTGCAAAGCTATTAGTAAAGCTTCTGGAAAAACCACTATGGTTTCTCTTTCAGCTTCCATTAATGCAAAAATAACTGATGTTAAAATTAGTACCTCTTGCTTGCAGATTGTACCCAGCTCTACCTTGTATTTGGGGTGAAGGCAGGAGTTTCATACTGGGCAATGGTCCTTCTTCCTCATTACACACATGCATAAAAATAGGAATGTAAATGCTCACCCTCAGCCTGAGTTTATTACTGAGTGTACTGAAACCATGTGCATGCCCTGATTCTGTTTCTGCATACTGCTGAGCAGCCCAAAGTGTCTGAGTTACTAAGTGCATGACAGAAGATTGTGCAGAAAACCACAATGGAGTGGATAACCACTTGGCTTATCTTGGTGTGTGGTCATTCAATTAACCTGATAACAAAAGTTAAGTAAATAATACTGAGTTTAAGTAGCTTAAAATTGTTTGAACATATGGTATGAAAATATAGCATGAAAACCCCAGCTTCTCCCCACATCAAGCAAAATAAATTTCAAGAGATGCAGAGTCTTACAGACACTATGAGACCTTGAATCATACTGCTCCTTTCCTGCTGTGGGGGCACAGGTTATTTACCATTGCAGTCATAGTGATGTTTACAGGTTTGTCTTCACCCTGGTACAGGTCAAGGATATAATGGAGCAGCAGGACCCCAGAAGAATGCTCTGCCAGGTCTTTGAAAGAGAAAGATGAAGCTGCCAAGTAAGAATCCAGGAAATATAATAGGTATTACTGCAAAGAAGGGAGATGAGCCATATGCAGGAATGGCACCATCAACAAGCCATAGTGGTGTTGATGCAGAAGACAAAGGAAAGCAGTGAAATGGTACAAAGGTGGGGAGACATGGTATGATTGAATGATGGCATTGTTTTGTCTACTCTGTGGGTGAAAAACTTGTTTAAACTGGTAGAGAGGAAAGCTCAGTATCTAGGACTGAACACTACCGAAACTCTCTGTACCAACAAGTGACTGTCATGAAGACAGTAATTCTCTCTACCACTCAGAAGCATTTTGCTGACTGTGGGAATTATGAATGTCAGTACAAGATCTCTTTATAGGGCATGGGAAAAAGTCTGTGTGAAAAGAAAGAAGGAAGGAGAAGATTACAGACCTGTACAGTGATTCCCAGCATAGATCACTCTTTGGGCATGTTGATACTCTATGGGTAGATGCACACTCATCCTGCCCATGCTATTCACTGAAAAAAGTCCTTCTCAGGAGGGATTATTAGCTCAGACTTTGTGCCAATGCAGTCACATGGCTGCTGTCAGATTGGAGCGTGGGCAGAGCTTGCTCATGGCTGTTTGCAATATGTGGTGTAAACATATCCAAAGAGTAATAGCAGGTGGTAGCAGAGGAGGTGGATAGAAAGGAAGATTTGGAACAAAAGATGTTAAGCTTCATTTGGTATATGATGAGCCAAATTCATCACTGGTGTAAAGCCCTGAAGTCAGTGGAGTTACAATAATAAAATTAGTCCAAAGAATCATATCCATCCCTGGCACTCTGTGCAGTGTCTTTGATCTGATGAGGTATATGTCATGGCATACATGAATTGACAACATGATGCCCTCAGGGTGAAACGCTGGGAAAAAATTCCCAATGGCACTGGGAAGTCACAGGCTAAGTTTTGAATGTACATTTCAGTCTGAAATCCTGGCAGAGTTTTCTTTTCTTCCTGCATACTTGCCCCAAATGGTAACAATATAATGAAATCTTTGGCCACAGATTCAGTGCTCAAAATGGGATTAATTTCTTTCTGTTTGGCTGGTACAAATAACTGCACATGAAGAGTTTATGCAGTAGCAGAGGGGGTTATTTTGTCTTGGCAATGGTTATGTCTGGAGCAACGGAAGAAACTGAGGTAACATGAATATTGTATTTAGCTTTCTCCATCTACAGAAGAAAAGCTAGTGTTTCATTTGGCACTCTCTACTTATTAAAGAGCTCTTTTGCATTGCTTCCCAGCTTCAGCTCTGCACTCTTAAGCAGGCCAAAACCAATTCCTTTCACCTCACTTCTCCTTCCTAACAAAAAACAGAACTCCAAGACGCAGCCCCAAAACAGCCCCCAAAGCCCACACAAACCCAGAAATACAAACCAAATATCCCCAAGAACAATGTACATTTCTCTCTTCCTTTCATCATTCAGTAAATGCACTCAGAAGTCATATTGGTTAAACCAGATCATCAGCTGGTTTACATTTACCTAGTTTGAGTGAGTTCAGTGAAATTGTCCCCATTTACAGCAGCTGAGAACTTGGCCCTCATTAACAAACAGTGTAAATAATATAAGATCAGCCACCCTTCAGGACTGTGTGACTGTGTCTTAATTTAGCAGCTGAGAGTAGTGGTCTAGAAGGTTGAAACGTTTAGCCATCACAAGTGCTAAATGGCAAAGACTGAGTGCTTAGGGACTTCTCTGCTAAGCAGATGCAGCTCAGGGGGGCTTTTACACTTTGGGCTACCCAAAAGCCCATTTTTGATGTTGTTCCATGAAAAGCATAAGCTGTTGTCTTTCTCTGCATACACTTCTTTCCTTTACTTGCCCTGTGGTAAAGAAAGGGTGTTGTAGATGGTGGCTTTGCTGTATGAAACTTTCTCTGGGCTTGACATCCCATGCTTTTAGGAGCAGAGCTGTGCCTGGCATCAGTGCAGCCTGTGTGTCCCTGGCCAAGCAACTTCTGCAAGGCCAGAACCAGAGCTTCTATGGAAATAAGGATTATATAGGTATGTACTCTGTGGGTTGCTGTCTACTAGTTCTTGAGCCAGTTGTATACCCTCTGGATGAGGGAGAGGTCTCAAAATCACTTAACCCTTCAATTTTGTGGAAAAACATGGAGCCAAACTAAAAAGGAGGCAAAATTCAGGTGTACCCATACAATGAGACATGGAACAGGACCAGTACCCCTTCTGCTTGATAATGGCCTGCTCAGCACCGGCAGGTAAGCAGGTAGATAAATAAGCCAGCTACCCTGTGTGCTGTCTTCTCTCTTAACTGGCAAAAGAAGCTGGGGAATCTAGGAAGAGCTTGAATGTTCTGGGATGCTCCACAGATGGCCAGGGGAAAGAGCTTGGGTTAATGTAGTGGAGCACATTAGGGACCTGTGACGGAAGTCTATAGGAAAGCAGTGTTTGCATCAGTTTTGCTGTTTGAGCAGCAGCTCTGTCTGAGGAAGCTAGAGGCCACACACATGGCTGGTCCCATGTATTATTATTTTTGCTTCTACTTATAGACTGTCCGCTTACTGGGCAACTCAAACAGGTTACAAGGCTTTGAAAAAGCACTGAGTTGCAACAGAAGATGCAATCTGTAAGTAATATATCAGACAAAAGTAACCCCTTTTTTCTGCTCTTGAAGTTCTTCTGAGCAGATCAAAATTTGGTTCTCTGTTGTTTTTTTCTGAAATATTCTAAATATTCTAAAATATTTTAAAAGTTTTTGTTTCCTATGTTTCCTTTTCTTTTTTTAATCCTACTGGAAGGCAATTTGATGCAAGTAGCCCACACTGAATATTCACAATTTCAGCTGTGTGGCCTCAACATGACTGGGCAGATGAGTTACATGTTTGGATGAACAAGAAAGCAAGTGCGTCTGGCTTGGATGTCACCTCTGAATCTCAAATTCCTTTCCCACTAACACCTGCCATACATGCGGCTTCACAATGCATCTTGCACAACATATTGGTTTTCTGATTTGTATTAGAGTTGTGCAGTGATCAAGGCAGGGCCCAGTATACTTAATTAAGGTATAGGTCTTAACAGATTCAATCTATTTGAGTTTACAACTGAGACAGGTAAGAGAGAAGTAGGAAATGAAAGCACAAATGGGTAAAAGGACTTGGTCAAGGTCACATCTGTGTTAGTAAAACTTGATCACTTGAATGTTCATGGCAAGTAAATATGAAAGGAGAGCAGTCAGCCAAAGTAAATTCTCTTTAAAACCTGAATGAGAATAATCAATAGTATTCACCCACAATGTCCAGATGCCTGAATCAATTTGATAACAAACAATTTGTTCACTTTTTTTAGTTATTTGTAAAGAAGTGGCTTGATTGCCAGTATGCCTAATTCCAGACATATGCCAATTCCCTAATGGTAATGGAGCTGCACTATTGCATGCCAAGACTGAGCCCGATACTCAGCTCTTTCCTGCTAGATTTCTCCCAGAAGATCTGCAGTCAAATCCCTGTTTAACGACTATCAGACAAACATATGCACTGCTTTGTGGATCCACTTTCATTTCAGTGTAAGCATGTAACAGTAGCTTGGTTCCTGAACCACAGTTGTGGCCCTGTTTCTGAGCACACACTTTAGTTTACCTGCATGTAGCACACATTTGGTGGCACTTGGGTGTTTGCTGGGACTCATTTATGCTGTGGCATCTAGGACTTCTTCCTCTTCTAGGCAAGATGTGTGCACCCCTTCCCAGGAGCTGGCTTCATCAGCTGATTGCCTACTGGAGGAGGCTACAAGAGGGCTGAGCTCAGCAGAAACTCTCTGGGCACAAATCACAGCTTCCTATGGAAACTGTAAGGCTGGTGCTTCTGGTCTATCAGCTCAGGCTCCCCAAGCACAGCAGTTGGACAGATGTGAGAGGCACAGGAAGCATTCACAGAGACAGGAGCACAGATTTTCTACTGGACACTGCCACAGATATCCTGCAAGTGGGTCTTACTGTAGCTTCTGGGCTGAAACCTGAAAGATTTGTCTGGCAATAGCACGATTCCCCAGCTGACACTGACTTTAGTTCAGTGCAGGTACCTCAGAAACCAGTGGGGGGTGATTTGCACAGTGTATACAATCTTTCTTTGGTTTTCTTTCTTTTTATTTATTTTTGTAGCAAATGTTATATATTACCTTTGGGCTAACAGGTGCTGTGCATTTTTTATCATTATTACTTTTTGTTTTATTTCCTATTACTTTAGATTTTATTTAGCTTAGAGACAGCAAATTCTGCTTCCAGTTTGGCTGAAGTTTTCAAAATTAACAATCTATTTCAGTTGGGTTTTTTCCCCAAAGCAACAAGAAATTGAATGTATCTTGGAGTACTAAGTATTTGTGGGACAAATAGACCTTTCTGCAATTTATCTCCAGCTGAGTGCAGCAGAAATATCTAGAGAATATAAAACTGATTTCATGATTGTAGATCATGGGTTCCAAAAGATTAGCCAGCAGGTATCTCCAGCACTTAGTCACTATCTGCAGAAGAGCTGTTCATTAGGTCTTTGCAAATTCGTATTCCTTTGCCCATCTTGCTAGAGTTACATCAATCCCATAGTGTTGTTCTTCTATCCTCTTTGCAAATTAAAGCACTGTACTGAAACTCCTGGGAAAGAGTCCCATACAGACTGAATAGCAGGAACTTGCTATGCTGTGTATTTGACTTGCATGGACACCTTTATTAACTGAAAGTTCCAAGACAACTGTTTCTTTGTGTGCTCTGTCTTCTGCTTTGTGCAGGGCATAAATAACCTATTCCTTGCTTCATTCACTTTTGTAACTACCACTGCTATTGCTGTTCCCTGTAAGAAACATGGAACTGCATTTTGAATATTTACCATGTAATTAAAGGATATATAATACTGTCACTATAAGCAGCATCCCTGTTAAACATGCATGGTCATAAACTATTAAGAGAAGCTAGATCAATCTACTGAAGATACATACGAAAGTGTTTGTTGTAGGTCATAGGAATGTATAAAAGAACTTGTGTTATAGACCCCTGAGCTGCATGACCATGTTATAGTCCTCCAGATATGACAAAATTATGCTCATCAAGTTACTGGCACACAACTGAATCTTTACACAGAAGAGTAAAACTTAGTGTTAAACAATGCCTAAAAGCAAATATAAAGCATCTTGTTTCCTTAAAATCTATGCTCCCAGGAAATGCAAAAAAAAATCAATAAATTATAGTAGCTCATGATCTCATTTAAATGATTCAACACAACAAAATTTCAATGACAGCATTTCTCTTTTTGTGTGTCTGCTGACTTTTTTCTCTCTGAATGGCAGTACTAGGTTTGGATTTTTTTTCCTTAGGACCATGTTATGGAAGGCAGTCTGTCCTGGGGAAAGAAACATATGGTGTGTTAAGCTATTAGAGATTAACAGAGGCCAAGAAATTAATGAATACCATGGACTACTATATAGCTGCAGTCTGGGGAGGGGAAAGACCTACACCATATTAGGCTGGCTAGTCTACCCCCTGGGAATCATGTGGGATTGCTTCCTACCGTTGATGTCTGTGGTTTTGTCTAGTCTATGCTGATTTTTCACAGAACAAAGGTTGTACCTTTCCTGTTAAATTACCTTACAGCTACCTTGCACAGGAAGTGTAGAATGTCTTATACTTCCCAGTCATATCAGTTTTTATGTCTGACTGAATGGGATTATTGGTTTGGCCTCCAGAAGATGCTATACTTATTTACATCTGAGTTAAGCACTGATCATCACCTTCTTATGGTTTCATTGAAGAAGGTGGTGGCAGTGAGCAGATAAATCACAAAAGACATGCTTCATCTGCCTGATCTCTAGTCTCACTTTTGCCCTTAGAAACAATGCAATAGTTCAAGTTTATAGCCTTTGTGGATTAGAAAAGCACCCTCATGTTGTTGAAAAGAGAAAATGTCCATAAACAGTGTTATTGGCAGTTATTACTGTTGTATCACTGAAGACGAGGGCTCATTGTGCTAAGTGCTGTGCAAATGTATTTAAGAGGGCTTCCCTGCTATAAACAGCAATATTTATGTTAGAAGTGGAAGATCTTGTTATTCCTATCACCCTATTTGCCATATTTGACAGCTCAAATAGCTGTTTGCTTCTGGAGAGCTAGAAAATATAGTACACATAGTCAGATACTCGTATTATGTGGTTAGGCACAACTTCAGAATGTCTGAATTTGTATCTTGCTCTTTTTGGTGGATTAGGACCACAGGACACTTATTCAGTAGTATCTGGGCTTAAGAAGTGGGAGTCTGATTGAGATTTCTGGCAGATTTTTCTGAGTGCCCTTGGGTGACTCAGTTGCTTGTCTCTGTTTCAGTTCTCTCTCTGCCAGACTGATGTAATATTACATGCTTAATGTAGGTGCTGAGGAAATAAACTAATGGATGTCTGTGAAGCATGCAGATCATTGATATCTGGATCAGTACTTCTGAGAGACACCAGCAGAAAGCTGCTTGGGAACAGAGGTTGCCTTGCCAGGTTAAAGAGTAAGAAAACTGTCCAAGAAGTGGACAGTTAAAGGCTGGTAAAAGGAAGCAGGAGAGAGCTTGGAAAAAGTAGTGCTGATATAACAAAAGACATTTGTGACCTATTAAGGAAACTATAAAGAAATCTGAGGTTTGGCTGTTCCCTTCATATTTGGACACTTAGAGCTCTCAAAGAATCCCACCAGAGTCAGGCAGGAAAAGTCTAAAGAAGACCTCCTGAAAGTCACTCAGGCACACAGAAAAATCTATACGCATATATCCACATTAAATAAGCCTTGAAAAATGCACACAAACATAATCCAATGAAAAGCTACATTGTAATCCTTCCTGTATGAATTATAGTACGTATACAATAACTGCAATGAATCCTGCAGGGAATGTGAGAATGTAGGTACCTATTCAGATCGGAAGCCATAAAAAAGGAACCTCTAATAACAAGTGGATCCTAACATTTTTTTGAAATACGTAAAATAAGAAAGGGAGCAGAGGGAGTGAATTGCATAAGGAGCGGAAAATCCTGAACCCATGCTGGCCCAAAAGAAGTGTCAGAAAGAAAGAGCTCCTTTAAGTAAAAACACTCCCAAATTAGACCTTTGTCTGACCAATTCAATAAGAAAGGAACAGGGAATAAGGAAAGTCATTCAAATGTATTCATTAAGTTGCCAGAGAAATGCTTATTAAAGAAACCCTCATTTTGATTCCTTTTTTAGGGAGGAGGGAAAAGGAGAAGGAAGGAAAAGACACTTTTTTAACTTAACATTAATTCTTCAGAGGCATTCTTCCTATTATTCCTTCTATTTTGACTTTCTGCATTTGAAAAATATGTTGTCTTTTAAATAGATTTATTCCTTTTAACAGCATTTGACATCTTTTGTCAGGAGCCCCTTAATTTTTTGGAGTTTATTTCTTTAACATGTATATGTTTAAGTGGCTTCCACTGTATTAATTGATGTGTTTGTGTCTGTTCAGAGCAAATGCATTCTCCTCACAGGGATTTTAACAGGCATTTGTTTAAGTGGGTTTTGCTTTTCTGTGTCTATTTCTGCTTGTTTTTCTGGTAGAGAAGGAGACATTACTAACATGCAGCCGACATAATGAGTCCCATTAACTCCCAATTCAGCTTGCTTTTTGACCACCTCTCTTTTAATGACTGTACTTTTCTTGACTGCAAAGTTTGGGGAATAGGAAAACTGTTCGCTCTGCTGGATTTTAATACGTGTTTACATCCCTCTTTGCAGAACAGCACTACCTCTCAATTAATGTTACTCTTTGCCTTAAAGGAGCACTCGGTAATAAATAAATGTGAGTGTGTGTGTGTGTGTGTTGGAAAAGTGTGGTGTGAACCAGAATTTTTACAAAGGCTGCTGAGCATTTTTAGAGACTAAGCAGTATTTGTGTTCTAATATTTTAAAGCTTTTCCATTGATCTTCTGTTAACTGAGAAGCAAGAATTAACCTCAATGACAGTGCTAGTAGCTCTGCAGTCTATTTTGGCCTGTTCTTTAAGTAAAAAGAGCAACCTAGATGAGAATTTTGTGCTCCACTGGATATTGAAAGATGAGGCAATAAACTGCTAAACTTGAGTAATCACACACTCCCAGAGGAATGCCTCAAATGGGGTTGGTCAAAAACCTTGAAATTCTAGCCTTCTGCACACTGCCTGGGCTTTAACATTTGATGAGAGTCATTATAGTGGGGGACTGAATACAAGTGTCTTCTGATTACAGACCTTCCATTAAAAGTTCCCACCAGTGTGCCTTTCCATAGAGAAGCGTCAATGGGATTAAAATCTCAATTCACCCCAGTCAATTCTCCAGTAACACGATTTCATTAGAGGCAGGCAGGGAGGAAAATGGACTAGAAAGCACTGAAACAGCTGGTGTATAAATTATAAAGTGTACTTTCTACTAAGTGAACACACCTTCCGCTCAGCCACATTACTAATTAATGTGTAGGGTAGCCGATTTTATGTAAATCGTATTCTTCCTCTCTCCTGTGCTTTGGTTAACAACAGGTTCTTCTAAATCTTTGAAAAAGAAAGATTATGCAAAGCTATCATCATATGAAAATAGCGTATTAACATACTGCCTGTGAACTGTATCCAATCAGTTCCTTTTCACTGGCGTGTGTACAAAACAATTAAAATCAAATTTATATTGCACTTCTTTAATATATTCTGGCATTAATATAATCAACGAACAAGTGTTAAAAAGTCTTACAGGCCTATTCTGGTTTAAAATGATATGTTTGTTCTCAGGGTGGTGGATATTTTCAGCTTCTTTAAAAGGACACTGAAAAGTTCTAACTGTACAAATGTGACTCCAGCAGCCATCAGTTCATGTGGAGCCTGCCTCATTTTAATGACAGCCTGTTGTGTTCATTTTTTCATGTGGTGTCTTTACTCCCAGACTCTGTCAGCTGTTCTCCATGTTACCTGCAGCATATTTGTTTTTAATTATTGGATGTTACTGAATAATGGCTTCGAACAGGTATGAGACCAATGAATTACCTGGATGACCCACAGGCTGGATGTGCTGCCAGCTGTTCTGGTGTCGGGCACACACACACCCACACACCCAGGAGAGGGCTCTGTTTGTGTGCCTACCAAACCCCAGTGTTTCACCTGGACACCAAAGAATGGCTCACATGCCATCAGTATATCCTTATTTTCCACGATTCATGTTCTGAGGCTACATTTTCCCTGTTTTCCTTGCTGCTTTTTGCATACATTAAGATCAGATGGGAAGAACTGAGATATTTTGTTACTGCTTTCAGTGGAGCAGACTAGAAGATCCAAGAAACCAGCAAATCAGTGGGAATAACATGTTTTTGTCAGTCACAGGGCTGGAATGACTGTCAAGAGGTTATTTATTCTGTCCTTAACCATATCTGCATCTCCCCAGGAGCAGTCTCCTTTCAAGCACCTCCACAAGCAGGGACTCCACACCTTCTTGGACAGTCTTTCTGAGTGCTTCTCCATCTTTACTATTCCTCAGTGTCTCTAACTGCAGGTAAGCCCATTTCTTGTCCTATTCACTAAGGCCACAGAAGAGATCATCTCTTCCTTGAATCTGCCTTTAACTTCTTTCAAGTCTGTAGCCTCCCTCAGACATACACAGACTCCCCTTCCCTGGCAGTGCTGACCCTACCTGCAAAGACACATCCCTCTGAGGAGACCAGAAGAGAACCTATTTCCTAGGAGAAATAAATGAGATCCCTATAGCAGTTCTGAGCCTTTTTCTAAATCAAAACTACTCTTTATGCCAAGAGGCAATGGGAAATAGAGACTCTGTGTGTACCTGTGTGTAAGCAGGGTAGTGCTGCAGAATCCTAGAGTGTTACAGCCCTGTGACCTGCTCTTGCTTTTATGATGAGAATTCTTTTTCTTTAACAGTGTTGAATCTTATGATTTTGTAAGTGAAATGGCAAAGGTCTGTGCATGCTCCCTCCTTGACCATTGCACTTGTACAGAATTAATTTCTCTGGTGCCTTTCCAGATGTGGAAAATGTGCTGTTGAAGTCAATGAGCATGCTGCTAGGGTTTGGACCATGGAACTGAGTCCATAAAATCCTTTCTGCAGCATATGGATTCTTTACAGTATGAGGGAAGGAAATTGAGACAGAGACAGTTTGTCCACTGAAAACTAAGCTGAGACCATAAGCTCACTTCAGTTTGGACCAGAGGATAGTAATAAACTATGGATGAAATGTCAGTGCCTTTCCATTAAGTGACCCCATGTCATCCTTATTTATGACTTCCTAGCAACGAGTTTAGCCAGATGGCCTACGTGATTGGCATAATTCCATTTTGAAACTGCAGATTGGAATTCTTGAAAGTATAAATGGTTGTGCATTTAAATATCCAACCTGTCAGAAGAGAAACTGTAGGATACTTTTATGTTAGTGTGTTTGTGATAAAAACAAGACATGTGGAAAAGCATGAATTGGGAATTTTGTACCAAAACTCATTACCAAAAGTGGCTTTTTAGACTTGTGCCATTTCTTTTTCCTCCTCAGTCTTTGGCAGCAAAACTATGAAATGAAGGTGGGAGAGGAATGCAGAAGAGAGAAAACGAAGTGAGGATTCATTGCTAAGTACTTTCTTTCTGTTCCTCATTTCCCATGAAATGACTGGGAGTGCAACCAAGTCAAGTAGCTGACTGATGGCAAACCTCATACTAAGCAGTAGGTCAGGCCTTCTACAACTTTTCCCTCCTTGATGGTGTTGATGGCATAAGTGGTATCTACAGACTGTCCTTCATCCATGAGGCTGAGGACAGGATCATCTGTAGTTGTTTATAGGAAAGGAATAGGAACAGAGACGGTGCAAGTTCTGCCCTCGGAGTGGTGGAAGCCCATAAAGTGGGGCCACTTTAGTGTCAGTAGGAACTGAACACAGCCGAGGTCACTATGCAGAGACACAAATTACAGTAGTTATCTTCCTTCCCTGATTGCTACCCTACCCCATTCCCTTGAGCTCTAACTCATTGTCAGACCCTTCTCCACTGGCTGATGGACAGCTTGGTGTCACTCTCTTCAATTCTGACATGACTTGGTAGTGCTGTCATGGTGCTCGAACTACTTGCTAAAGGAAAGAGTATAGAGCAGCACACTGGTACTCAGGTTTGTTTTTCCACTTACAGAATCAGAACAAATGCTCTGTTTTCCTTTCAGAAACACTTTGCTGATGACCCATAGACAAATAGGGTTGGTCAGTGTACCAAAAGGGATAGGCTGACCCACATCCTCTGTCTTCTGACACTGGTGGCAAAAATTCTACAGACCTTAGAAGTGAGCAAGAAGAATGTCAGGAGCCTCTGAAGGTAATCCTCCAAATGACTCAACAGGGCATAACAGTGGCTTATCTGGTCATTTGCTGTGTTGCTGGTTTTGGAGGGGACATATGTATGTGACAGTAAGTTGCAGTTATGGCTTTCTAGACAGCCCCAAAAATGGTTAAAAAGGAGAAAAGAAGCTTCTTTTTCTTTGGGTGGTTTTATCAGGAAGATTGAAAGCTGATGAGTAGATTCCTCAGTGATTCAGGAGTTGAACATCTTCAATCAAGTTGATTCTTGCATTCCTGTAATTTTTATAAGGTTTTTTTACAAGTGCTTTTTTTGTTGCTGTATTATTTTTATCAGTGTTTGCTAAATTCATGGGAAATTATTCCATTCATCTCCACTGGATACCACATAAGACTCAAAACGAGAGGCACATCCATGGAGTTCATTAGAATTCAGTATGTAATTTTGTGTTGTGCTAAAGAAAATGAAAAAGATGGTTGTAGTTACATTTTAATTACATGAATTGAATACCCACATTGTCTAGGACCTAGAATATCTCTAGCATGATGTAAGACAGCGAAAGAATGGGATTAGAGCATGAGGAAAAGATCTCAGGCCTAAATAGTGATACAGAGAGGATAACCCATCATAACAAAACTAAACTGAAATGGTTGAAGTTGTCTATCTTTAGGGGATGTTTAGTTTCTTAGCACAAATTGCCTGTAATAGATATTAATTTCTGCATGCATTCTGTAATTATTTTTATTTCTATGTAACTGTGGAATTGAGTGTTTTGCTTCTGCTATTATCAGGTCACTTCTGAAAATTAAGTGCATCTCAGAATGGAAGTATTATTATTATTATTCAAAGGCTACAGGTTTGGGCTTAGACAATTATATAAACACTGTCTTAGTGTCAGTCAGGAAAAACCTTTCATAGAACAGCTGGAACTCTTGGATTAATTAGACTACTCATCTCCTCCTTTGAATGCCACCCTGCAAATGGGCCACCACCTGCCCAAAATCACACCAAAAGTCCCCCACCACTGTACATCCAGGTCTCCCTGCATCTGTCCAGCTGGGTGGTGCTCTGCAATGAACAGTGTTGCTCCCCTAATTACCGAGTACAAGCTTATATACATACAGTCTGCAACCTTTATATGATGTGACCACAAAAGTCAACTGACTCATGTCGCAAAAAGTGTAAAATCTACTGTAAGCAGCATTGCTTCCCTCAGGGAAGTAAGTATAGTTTATGTGACCTAACCTCACAGACATCAGAGGCTGACTTCCCATTTCTATCAAGTCTAGGAACACAGTTTATATGAAAGCAGCTGGAGACAAAAGGCATGCTGGAAAAAACAAAAAGAGGAAATTTAATGATATTAAATTTATCAATAATATCATCTTTTTCTTTTTTCTTTTCTTTTTTTATTTTTCCCCTCTTTAATTACTCTTAATGGGAATAAATGGTTTCTCTTTTCATCGCTGAAGTGAAGACTCACTTGGGAAGAAGAAAAGACACAAAAGTTTGAGCTGGCCCTCTAAATGAAGGTGAATGTTGTCCTGCGTATGCACTAATGAGAGCAAAGCTAAATGATGCCCAAATTTCATTGCAAAAGCATAACAGTGTTATGTCAGCCAAAGCCTTCTTGACTTTTATGAAGGTGGAGATCTTTCATGCTTTTGTCTATTCTTTCTTCTTAGTAAAAAGGCATGTATAAACATGGAAGGGGTGGCATTAAAATCCTCTGGTTTGAGGCTCCCCTGGCTACACCCTGTGTGTGTGGTACTCAAAAGGGTAAATGTGTCCCACAGGGAGGAGGAATATTCAGCGTTCTACAAATGACTTTGAACCAGCTGCACATCACACAACCACCCTGCTGAGCCACTGGATCTAGGTACTCTTGCTGGGACAAGTTCATCCACGACTGTATGCGGAGCTGCTTAATTGAGCCTCATTACTTTAATTTCCTACTGACACTGTGCACCCTGTGAGGTGCTGCTCAGGCATGTGCCAGGGGCAGGGGGTTGGAGCAGCTGCCGTTTCTTAGATGGAAGCAGTAGAGGATGAGTGATAGCAGTGCCCTGATCCAGCAATATTGCCTCCATGGTTGGTACCACTTAGGAGGAGGAACAAGCTGCTAATTTGAACCCTTAAACAGAGAACACTCCTGCCATTGCTGTCCTCTTCTCTGCTGGGCCTTTTGCCATAGAGGATGGTGCACTCTTGACAAACTGCCACCCCTTTTGGATCTCTGGCAATCTGTGTGTTTGTGCCCTTTTTAAGAAGCATTCATGCTTGGAAGCAGCTCAGCTGAAATATCCCAAAGAGGAGTATTTCCTTATTTTAACAGATAACATGAGCCATCTGCTTTTTCCTTATTCAGGTTGTGCAACCTGCACCTCCAAGGTCAGTCAAGCATCTCTCTGAGGCCTCCAGCTCCAATTCTGTTTCTTCAAGCATGCAAGCTTACAGGTGGACATAGTCTTCCTGTTCATCCCTGGTCCTGTGGAAGTCCTTAATCCCTGCTGAGAGCTTTGTTTCTATGAATAGGCTTATTTCCTTCCAGATATTCTTACAGTTCTTTGATGTATTGTCATTGTATTTCATTGTTAAAGGGACCTATTGTGGACCTTTGCTCCCACAGGTAAATATGCAGTATCTCCCACTTAATGTCAGTGTTTCCAGAGTACCACAAAAGCTGTTAGAAGAATTAATCACTTTTTGATTTCCATGGGACAATAGACAACATGTGAGAGAGAACTTAGGCAATGATATCTGTTATTATCACCCTTCTGAAACCCACCACTGCTGAGTGAAAATGAGCTTTGTGAAGGTAATCAATCGCTGGTCACCACATGTGTTCCCTCAGTATAACATTAAGGGTTAGGGTTTGAACAGCATCAACATGGTCTTGTGTAACACCAATTCTCACTCACCCATTTCTTCCAGAGGAGATGAAAGAGGTATCTGTTTATCCAGGATACCCTGGGTTTGCATTTCACCACTCCCAGTGCAAGTAATGATTTGTTGGACAACCATCAGACTAGCCAGACATGGACTTTCTGTGCTGCAAGGTAGCATGGAGCTGTAGTAGCTCTGCACATTGAGTGAGAAGTCATATAAATTATCCAGTATCACCCAGTATCACAGCAGTAAAAATGACAAAAATAAATACTATAGTATTTTAGTAGAGTTCTTTGCTGCCGCCTTTAGACAAATAGTGTGTAATCAATTCATAGAATAAGAAATATCAGCATACCCATTATACCAGAATGTTGTATTGCCCCCAAAAAAAACCGACATAAGTTCCCCCAGAGGGCATTTTAGAATTGGTGAGGAATAAATTCAGATAAATGGTGGTGTCCATTGTGTTAGACCCTACACACTGAATACTTGGCAACTCAGAGACCAAAAGATGTGCGAGGGCCATGTTTGTGAGTGGACATTTCTTGTTTGGCAGTACCTGAGAGCAGAACTGAGCTGGACAAGGAATTTCAGTCTGGGTCTGTCTTCTCTGCTGATGTGTATGTAAAGGTGCCCAGGTGATTTTCTTGGCACAGGCTTTACAAGCATGTAGTTGCTGCACCCTGTCAGTGGAGGCTAAGAAGCTGTGGCAGGTCATCGCAAAAAGAATTAGCTCATGTATTTTGACAGGTGAAACAAAATAAAATGAAATAATTTGACAGGAAGCGAAGCCAAAACGCAACAGAGGAATAGACTTGAAGGAATATCAGGTTACCAGAGGGGAAAAAACAACACAAAGATGAGAAATGTATATACAAATAAAGATAGATATTTTTATACATCTGTTTCAACCTCAGTTGTTTGACTAGCTCCGAATTCTTTGTCTCTTGGCCTGTTTGGGTAAGGCACTGCTACTGTCACAGTAAGCACTTCCACTTCCTAACACAAAGTAAAGGAACTCCAAGATCTCTTGCCAATATTTCTTTCAAATCTGAACTGAATGTGAAGCATGAAGTAAGAAGGTCCACTTGAGTTTGGAGAGAGTCTAAAATAAGAGCTCTAGGAATTGGAAGCTGCTCTATTAGTTTCATTTCAGGCCCACGGACTGCATAGGTTTGTGGCCAAGAAACTGCCAATCGTGACTGCTATTCCCTAAGGGAAGAAAGGGAAATGCTATATGGGGCACAAAAGCAATAGTGGATTTCTTAGCATATGGTCTTTTCCAGGGTGAGCTCAGACGGCTTTCTGCTCTAAGAAAACAAGAGAAAGCTTTGCGACTAGTATTACCAAGTGGCTAGAGACTTTCTTGACACTGTGATGCTAGAAAAAACATAGACAAGCAAAGGAGAAAATTTATCCAAAATTACAGCAAAGAAAAGCATTAGAAAAGGGAAAAAACTATAAACTACGCAGGCAGCATGGAAAGCAACAGTGGGGTTTTTTCATTAAAGATGCTGACAACATGAAAGTAGAAAAGGCAACATGTCAATACAGCTGTAGCTGGTCACAGCAGTGAATAGCTGGCCTGTTTCTGAGGACCACTCTTGTGATCCTAGGGAACAGTGTACGGATGCATGGGAGTACCCAGCCTGTTCAGGTCATACCAGCCTGCAAGCCCCCAGCCAAACAGCCTGCCATTTAGTGGTACATGTCCCACATGCCACAGCACACACAGGCCATTTGTGAGAAAACAGGATTCCCTCCTGTGCCTGGGCAGTGGCAGTGACACCACCCAGGGACTGACAGACCACAGGCTAGCATGTAGCCAGCTCCCAGAGGGCAGGGGATATAGCACTAGAGGACCTGTGAGATTTGGTTTTGATACCTTGATACCCAGAGGCCCAGGAGTTTGATTGAAGAAGCACAGTCTCATGTGTCAGTGGGTCCAAAACATACAGGAGATGGGATCTCCAGTATGAGAGTAGGTAAGAAGAGTATGTGTCATGGAAGTAGCTGAGGAGATTATGGGAAAATGAAGATACAGTTTAATGCCCTATGTATTTAGAGAGGTGAAAGTGTGATTTGGAGATCTAGGCAGAGGACTTCTCTGAATAGGTTTGTTCTCTTTCAGAGAGTTTTTTAACCTGAAAATCTGAGTGGTTTGCTCTGAAAATATTATGTATTAAGCGCTTTGTTGTTATAACTGTTGTTTAGACTTTGTTATGAATGCATATGAAAAAATCCACTTGTTACCTACTTTATTTGGATGAATTGTTAGCTGATGTTAACAGGAAATTTAGGCAGAGTCCTGCAGGAGTCATCCCTTGCTGTAAGTATGCAGTCTTATTAATCACTTAAAAATGTTTCATGGCTCTCATGGCTCTCAGAGTCGACAAGATCTCTTTTAAACCTGAACTGAGTGTGAAGCAATGAAGTAAGAAGGTCCACTTGAGTTTGGAGAGTCTAAAATAAGAGCTCTAAGGATTGCAGACTGCTCTACTGCTCTACTAATCTCATTTCAGGCCTACGGATTGCATAGGTTTGTGGCCAAGAAACACACAAAACACAACAGAAGGAGCACTTTCACTTGGGATTTGCCACAACAATGTGCCTGGTGCCAAAAGTGGTGTGATGGGAGGTAAGGAAAGTCCAAAGCCAGGTGCTGTGACACTTATCCCACACATAGCATGGACGTGTGGCTCTTCCGCCTGTGTTACTCACACAGGTGGCCCAAACAGCAGTGCTCCAGCTCTGTTTGCCTACTTCCCTGGCTCAGTAGCCTCTTGCCCAGCAGCTTTTGCCAACAGCACATTTCTAACAGTAGCACAGACTTCAGGGTTGGAGCTATGAGCCGGTTTGCAAGTGGGGAGAGCAGAGACCTGTGGGAATGCAACACTGATAGCAAAAGGAACATCCTCTGACAGGTGGGTGACTCTGAGTCAGACTTACCAAAGCAAAGGCTTGTGGAAATGGGTTGCTTCAAGGAAGCAGTAGTGAGCCAGTTTTTGCCAACAGTTGACTAAATTTATACTTGTGTGTGCAATCTAATTTGAGCTATTGCTGGCCAGTAGTAATGTGGAGATGGGAGAAGAGGGCATTTCTGTCAATGTCCTGGTTTCAGCCAGGATAAACTAACATTAGAAGTGATTTCAAAAATAACTTTACTGTGGAATTTGCCTGACATAAACTTCAGTCTCACCCTGATGTGGAGACACAAGGCGCCTCATAGCTTCAGGGAAATAAACAACCAACTGCCCTTAAACCCATTAAACATGAAAGGACTTTGCCATTCTTCCTTGAACAACAAGACACTCAAGAAAGGATGATGACAAGATAAAGTATTATAAAGATATCCTCTTTCAGGACCTGTTGTCACAGCTTGACTCAGCTGTGAGAGAAGTACCCTTGACATTATTTCTGAGTTCAAACGCTTTAGACATTTATCAGAGATGTAGGTATGGAATACTTATGAGTCAGGGGGAAGATACTATTTAGCTTGTATCAAACTTTAGGCCAACAATCTATCCAACTCTGTTCTTGCAATCCAGCCAGGGCAAGTGTTGTTCCTGACATGGGGATCTACCCACCCGTTGCATCTATGTCCAGATTGGTAAGCTAGAAAAGCAAAAAAGCATAGGAATCTAAGATTTAACCTGACTTCTCTGCTCTGCTATTTAAGGATCATTTTTCACTGTGTCCATCACATCCATTTAGGCAGAAAATTAATGGTTAATTTTGCAACCATTCTTGTAAATAGGTTTCTTTTTATACAGAACAATATATCTTGTAAAGAAATGAAAAGTGAGAAAATAGAAATGTATCAGGTCCACATTTTCAGATACTCTAAGTGAGCTTTTGCTGTGTGGGAGCCATAGAAACACACAGGCTTTTCTTCCTCACCAGGAGAGCTATTCAGCCGGAAGCTAGGCTGATTTCAAACCAGTTTTTGCCAAAGACTGCTGGTACCTCCAACCGAGATCTGCCGGAGGGTGCAGGCTTAATTATAAAGTATCTTCCCTACAGCTGCAGAACACTAATCCTGATTCACCAGAGTCCAGTGCCTTTGTTTGGTTATAGAAACTATTTTTTAGATATTTTGGAGTTAATCAAAACCTGATCTACTCGTACAATGGACATACAGTACTCTTGGAATACATTTTATGTTCTTAACGTGCATAGTCAGGACAGCTTTTATTTTTGGCATACCTGTCTACAAGCCTATCAGCCAGTTTAACTGAGTTCAGCTCAGTGCTGTGTTGCTGTTTCAACAGAACATGAGGTCTTACCAAACCACGTGTAAAGCAGGAATCAGTTTTACTTCCAAGGGAAGAACATTGTGTGGCAACAGTCACCTAGTGAATTCCTTCCAGTAGCATCATGTTGTCAACACAGACATGTTCTTGTACCTGATTGCATTGATCAGTTACTTTGCTGGATAGCAGTTTCACCTAAATCAGCAGCATCAGGAAAAGTTGGACTATCCTCTTGGTGAAGAGTGAGAGGCAGATCATACTCTGTGCTAGCCAGGATCCAACTATTCATTCTTCAGTGGAGAAATAGTTCCCATCTCTCATTCAGTTGACAGCCATTACCTGCACACATTCCAGTTTTGTATGAATTGTAAGGTCTGTGGCCCTGAGAGTATATTTCAACTTTTGGAAAAGACTTAAACCTAAATTAGGCACCACAGTGAAAGAATTCAGTTTTTCCAGAAATCACTATGACTTCTGTAACACCCCTACAAAAAGACAAAAAAACCTTTTAAAGTAGAGAAACTTTTTGAGACTCAAATGTGACAGAACTGAGGAGAAAAAGAACATCCTTTTTTTTCCAGAAGTTTTCAGGATTCTTTCCTTGTTCTCTTACCATAAGTGTTGAACAAATCAGTGTGATATGTATTTGTTTTGTGTACTATAGATATGTCAGAAGTCTAATTAAAATCTGAAACCACTGCTTTTTTATTATTTATAATACCATAAAAGAACACAGTATCATAAATGAAAGTGATTTGATCTTGAAGTTCTTCAGGTCAAGGCCAGGACAGGGGGGCCCTGAATCATTTTGGAATTTTGAATGAAAACATAGGATAGGTATTTATTATTAAAAAATAATAATTCCAGAGCCTGTAATTGTAGGCACTGTTGCCTTTACAAAGGAGAATGAATTTTGGTATGCAAGTAGCAGAATATAACACAGAGTATTCTGCAAAACTACCCTGGAATAATATTAAAAGATTAAAATCTGTACATCAGAATTGCTTTTTCCCCCTCAATCCACATGGTCGTTTTCAGGCTTAAGAAAGCTGTGAGAAACTTCAACCCAAGGTAGGTAAAGCCTCTTTTCGGAACTGTAAGGCCTGTCTGGTATTTATATAAAAACCTTTTTACACTACTCTAATATAAAGAGTTTTTAAGTTTGTCTAGTACAACCAAGAGGTTGATAGCTTCTTCTCTCCACTCATCTACATTTAGGGATCACTGTGGTTTTAATGAAGCAGAATATTCCAAATACTAATGGATCTTAAATTGCTTATTCTTACCAAGAGGTACTCCAAATAGCACATTTGCCTCAAGTGATATAAAGTGATGAGTTAATTCATGTACTTGTGTCAATTGCTTCAAGATACCGAGAATTAGCTGCATTAGTGATATGTTGCTGCTTTTTCTTCTTCTTTTTTTTTGCCTTACATATATACAGGAAAGTGCATGGGAATGGAGAACAATTTAACCCCTGCAGCACAGGGGAGGGGAGAAATTTGGTGGATGTCCTACAAATGTCATTGACAAGGTTAGTAAGATCTTTTGCTTTGCGTTCTTTTGCTATTCTGTATAATGATGCTTGAGGTACTTAAGATTTCTGGAGCAGCAAAATTAACCAAGTAAGGTTTGTCTTCAGGACAGCCACATCAAATGGAGCTTGAAAATTTCTCCTAGTGACCGGCACCAGAGCAGTGCCCAGATTGCTCCAAGGACCTCTTCTCTGTTTGGACTCCCAAATCCACCTGTATCATGCCCTGCAGGAGCCTGCAAAAGCAAGAAAAACATGGGGACAGATGCACACCCCTGCTATCCCAAACTTCCCTGGAGATCAAGGGCCAGTGCACAGTGTGATTCCCCAGCCTTCGGGTTCCTCTGAAGTAGCACAGAGCAACAGGTGGCAGCTGTTAATGTGCTGAATGTGCCTTCCCCCTGTGTCCAGCCACAGAAAACAAAGCGAGCCAGCGGATCCATGCCAAACGCTTTGCGAGCATGGAGCTTACACAATTGGGCTCCACCCACATGCCTCACATGGGAATTTTCTCCCTCACCAGCTGGGTTAAGATCACAAGATGGAAAAAGGGGGAGGGAAGAAAGAAGGAAAAAAGAGCTGGTTGTTTTCTTTCCATTGTGGCTCCTGAGCTGAAAGTTCCTTTGCAACAGAATAATAGAATAAAGATGAGAGGGAGCACTGCTTATGGCTCAAAATCTGGCACCAAAGTTTATTTTTCCTAAGCAGTCTGAGCCTGAACGGTATTGTCAGACAATGTCAACAGAGATGAAGAAAAACGACGAAAATCATTGAATCTAGTTTGGCCTGGAAATGAATAAATGCACCAGACAGGGTAAAGTATATGGCCATTAAAAATGGCATAACCCTGACTGGAAACTGAACACCCTCATATGTATTTCATACTCTCAAAGGCTTATCATGCCAGCTGTACTTTTGAATGAGCTAAGTGTCTACTTGTATGAAATGTATGTGAGTAGGCGCACATAAGCTTTCTCATCAGTGTCCATGCTCATAGCTGGGCATGTACTGAAGTCTCTCAACTCAGCTTATTATAGCTATCATGATGCAGAGCCTGAAAATGCCTCTTCTCCGAGACCAGACAAACGTGAACTGACAAGCACTGTGTTTTGCCCTTAAGGCTCCTGTCCATGGTGATGCATCGTCAGTTATTCTCTGTAAAATCTCTGTCCCCCACCCCACATGTGCTTGCTCTTTCCTTAGCACTCACCTAATTTGAAACCGGGCACAGTTCATAGAAAACACTCACTACACTTGAGCACCAGTGTCATTGTGCTCAGGAGGAAGACATGTAGGTTCAATAAAAGGCAGGTAGGATTCGAGAGCCCTGGCCCAAGAAGAAAAAGGACAGAGACCCACAGCATGTTGGTGATGCTGCATGTGCCTTGCCCGGGAACCCATGGAGCCTCCACGCCTGTCACCCATGGAAATCAATTTCCTGTTGAATGGTGCTCGTAGACAAGAACTAGATGCACAAAGTCCCATTGTAGCTTGACACAATGAAAATAAAACCCGAGGACAAGACAGATGCTGATGTCTTTACTTGTTTTGATAACAATGGCACCAGTAAACAATGATTGTTTAAGTGCACTTGCATGGTTCTTAAATTAAAAACAAGATAGCCAAGGGCAGTGAGAAGTCACTAGCATCCTGAGACTGGCATACAGAAGGGCCTCTTATTTGTTTCAAGCTGGAAACAAACCCCACAGCGTGGGGATGACCACTGCACCTTTGTAAGGGGATAACAGCTTCCAGGCTCTCAATTCAGCTGTGATTCCCCATTCCACAAAAGTCCGTTTACATAGCCACAAGAACAGCAGAGCTTGAGGCTGGGGCATTGCAATGTGTTTGATACAGACACTGAGACCTGTTCTCTGTGTGTGTGTTTCAGAAGAGAAAGAAAATGAAGC